>NW_020529171.1:47500-95000 GCF_003368295.1 Carassius auratus
TAATAAAGGCAGTAGCTTCAGCTAAAATTAAATTATATTTAATAAAAAAACATTTCATTTGTAATTTTATTTAATTAATTACAATTTTTATATTTTTTCATTATACAAATTAAATTAAATAATGAATTAAATAAAACAATATGTTTATAGATAGATAGATAAAGAGATAGATTTCATGTTTATTTTATTTTAAATTAAATTTTATTAAATGAAACAATCTTTCATTATAAATTATAAATATTAATTAATTAAAATATATATTTTATATATGTAGGCTACTAAAACTATTGAACACTTTTGTATCATGTTGATGTTATTGCCGTTTATAAAAGCAATAAGCTGATGTTTATTTTAGTTGATAAGATAAAACACAATTAAAAAAACAAATAAAGTATTATTTAAAATAATTAAATATTAATATTTATAGATATTACATAAAACATGCTATTAAATATGTTTTATATAATATTTACTAAAATAATTAGAAACTAATTATTACATAAACTCTTTGTAGAGCATCCCTTAGTTTTACTTTTTCTTCCTTTCTCTCTCTCTCTTTCTTTTCTTTCTCTCTCTCTCTCTTTCTGTGTAATTATATATGTAAATGCATCACATTACAGAAGTCAAACAGTCTGCGACGCACTCGTACTGCACTAGCCAGTGCACTTCAGTGTTTTCAGTCCATAATGCACGACTTTAAGTGTCACATGGCTGTATTGAAACACTCCTCTTTCACAAACCAGCATGTGAGGAGAAACAAGACAGAGAGAAACAGAAGATTTTTCTTGAGCCGATGTGTATAAACATCTCCTGCTATGGAGTAGATGTTATATATTGATGATGAATGCTTATGATTATTAATGCATGTAGAGGCAGCCTGCAGGTGTGTGGAGCGGCCAGTATGAGGCGCACGGAGCCCGAATCCCCTGACATCTGCAATGTGCTCTTCCAAGCGCTCTCGCCTCGAAAGTGGGCTGTTGGCATGGCAACCGAGGGGAGGTGAGAGTGTGTGTGAGGGATGGACGGGCAGCAAACAGGACACCATAGTGCACAAACATCAGACGAGGAGAAGGATATATGACAGGTACAGGTGAGCGCCTCGCTGACACACACACACACACACACACATTCAGAGGCGGGCCGCTTCGGGGTTCACCGTGACCTGTTATACTATCCTGCATTTACCTGGCCCGGGAAGCAAGGCACGCACCTCGACGCGTCCAGGCTGGAGAGAGACCCCCCCCCTCTATACAGATTCCCATTAGAAACACACAACACAAAGTCATGCTGATCGCACAGCCACACAACGTACTAGAGATGCTTACATAACCAACCCACAATGCACAGCGGCATGAGAGCGAACACAATAACACATTACTTCATGTGTGTGTGAGATGCAACGGCCTTTCGAGACAAAAGTCAAAGCCTGTCCAGTACAACACACACACACACACACACACACACACATTCATTCACTTCATTTAAAGCGTGTCATAATTTCTTGGACAGCAGCCCTCCATGCTGAACACACACACACACACACACACACACACACAGATGCAGAACAGCTCAATTAAAAATCTGATGCTCTTGGGCAAGACAGACCAAGTTTGCCATAAATATCCTTTAAGGAATAGTTCATCTACTAATAAAAATCATCTTCTCATAAACGTTGTTCCAAACGCTTTCGATGTAATGTGGAAAACAAAAGAAGATGTTTAGCAGAATGTGCAAGCTGCTCTTTTTCCTACTTTCGATTTTCACAGAAGGATGTACATTTTATTTCTTTGGAAATGCACTATGTTTTGTTTTGCCTTCTATTTTTGTTTTATTTTTCTTTAAAAAGAGAAAATATATATAAAAGAAAGACCATATAACTGTACAGCTATTATTATATTGTTAAGCATAGTACATATTTGTAAAACAACTTTTTAACTAGTTATAAAAAGTTATAAAAATTACCTTAAAATTAGAGATGCATGGCAAACGTAAAATAAACCTGCTATCTTAAAATGAAAGCTTATCAATTAATCAAAACTATATAAAATTATTATATAAAAAATTATTTAATGTGAATTTAACTATTTAATTTGTGTGTGTGTGTATATATATATATACATTTACATAAACATGCTATACATTCAAATATAATCATGTTAGATAATTTATAAATTTCTATAAATTTAACTCAAAGTAAAATGATTGTTCAGAATTCTCTTTTTTGGGTGAACTCACCTTTGAAAAGACACATGTACATTCACAAATGCACTGACAAAACATTTAAATTAAATAAAATACAGTAAAAACCCACAAGTTTAAACAGCTTCTCTATCCAGGTAAGCATTACTAATATTGCTCATAAAGCATAAAGAGGTCATGAACTGAGAAATCTTAATTGTGTGAGGGCTTCAAGGCATATATAGAGACTTGGAGCAGAAAGAAAGTGCTCAAGAAGCCTCTCACAACACCTGCATTAGCAAACAGTGAGAAAGTCTTCAGACTAGCTCTAGCATCGAGGGCCAGAGCGTGACTGCAGGCCGTGTGAATCCTCAAACTGTACGAGTCTTTCTCTTCAGCATGTTAAATCCTCGTCCCTCTCGTTAATACACCTGCTTTAAACACACACTGCGCTCTCTCTTTATCTACAGCTCATTACAGAAGATTATCTACTCGAGCGAAGTGCTAGGAGCTCACACACACACACACACACACATACACACAGTGTGGAGTAACTAAGCGTTCAGGTACACATGCACATCATTAGTCAAACATTAACATTTCATGAAAATACTGAATTAAAGTTTATATAATCGTTTTTTTTATTAATTTGATTATTTTTAATCTCATTATATTAACTACTTTATTAATATATTGTATTATACTGCATATGCATAAACAGAATGCATGTATTTATATATTTACATTAATATTTATTATAACTAAAAATATTTTATGTGTGTACATATATACAGAAATATATAATTTGGTATATAGTATTTATATAAAACAACATGTAAACAAAAATATAATATATAAATTATATAGAGACATTGTAATATACATTGTAAAATAATAAATTTGTCACACACATAGATTTTTTTCATTAAAATTTTTGATGTATTATTTTATATATGCATATATATTTGAATTTTTATATTTAAGAAAAATTGTATTTATATTTATATTTTATTAAGTATATTATGCACACACACACACACACACACACACACACACACACACACACACACACACACAACAAACATAATTAATTTTGCATAATACTGTAAATAATATATAAATCTATTCATATTCTATCCATCCATCCTTCTATCTTCACACATCCAGCATTGAAAGAAAGTGTCAGCTAAATTATTAAATCTAAATATATAACTTTATACCTATATACAGTTGTAAGGTGAAGTATTCACATTTATTAATATAGAAATGAGGAGCTTCACTTATTTCCAGTTTGCAGCTTTGAAGGCATTAAAACATATAACTGGAAGTAAGCAAATTGTTGTGTGTGGGTTGCGACAGAGTTGCATAAATATAACCATTATATAATCATTTCAATTATATGCATTTTTATGCAAATACATGGTCGCAACAATATGTGTATCCACAGCCACAAATCACAGAGTCCCTTTATCAGCTTAACACTAGACGTGTCTAACACAAGCCACCCACATGCTGAGTGTGTGTGTGTGTGTGTGTGTGTGTGTAAGGCCACGAGTGTGTACGTTTGAACACAGTCAATAAAGAAACAAGCTTTTGTCACTGGGGTTTTAATTCCTGCTGATAATCCAGATCACACCCACTGAGAACACCAACAACATGCAGCACAGCAGTGTGTGTGTGTGTGTGTAGGGATATGCTCTTAACAATATACTTTTACTATACGACCTTAGCTGTATGCAATATACATATACGACTGCACAGTGATATACCAATAATCAGTATCGGTCGATAAAAGCAATCATCAGGGCCAGTTGTGTCCTGTCAATCAAAAGGGAGTCAGACAGCAATTTGCATGAATAAAATGTTCAATTTGACCAATTTAGGACTGATCAAGCAATCATTTCGTTTGACACTAAATGACTCCCCTGGGGTTCTAGCCAGGGTTGCCAGATCCACTGTTTTCTCCTCACCAAACGTTACCGTATTTTCCGGACTATAAGTCGCACTTTTATTCATAGTTTGGCTGGTCCTGCGACTTATAGTCAGGTGCGACTTATTTATCAAAATTAATTTGACATGAACCGAGAGAAATGAACCAAGAGAAAACATTACCGTCTCCAGCCGCCAGAGGGCGCTCTACTCTGCTCAGTTCTCCTGTAGTCTACCAATGAGCAGCATAGAGCGCCCTCTCGTGGCTGGAGACGGTAATGTTTTCTCTTGGTTCTAAATAAATGCGACTTATTGTCCAGTGCGACTAATATATGTTTTTTTCCTCATCATGACCTATTTTTAGACTGATGCGGCTTATACTCAGGTGCGACTTATAGTCCGAAAAATACGGTATTTGTAATGCGACTCTCATGCAAAAGCTTTGTGGTTTGTTACTTCTGATAAAAACGAAGTCTCAACTTTCAAATTCTGCAAATTTTTATCACAAAATTCAAACAATAGATGCTGTTTTGGCTCTCCTTAGATTGTGGAGCGCGAGTATTTCCACTTTATTACAAGTTATAGCACAAAATAAATATTAGTGAACATCAGAAGTTGTTGAAAGAGACTGTTCAAGATATTCAACTGTATTATGTTTCAATTAATGATTCAATTAGAGTGTATATATATATATATTTGTATCGTTGAGGTTACAGTTTTTAATAATAGCTTGATGTTGATTTTCATTTTTGTTTTTGTTATTTTTATATACAGTATGTGTATATGTCTTTATAGTTATTTTATATTTATTTCAGTTTTAGATGTCATTTGTTAAATGTCAACAGCATATACATACACAGCATTCATAGACTCAAACTATAAAGTGCATGAAGAAACTTCATCTGCTGTAAAACCATTGTTTTTTTATATACTATGATATTATTTTTACATGTTTAATCCCATTTCTCAATAGCATACTTTAATTAGAAAAATAACAATACCTTCTAAAATAAATAATATTATTGATTTACTAATATTCGCAAATTAAATATGGTAAAAAAGCATTATTTTTACTGTGTGTTGTAAATTAATGAATTAATGAAACCTATTTGGAACCAATTCATTTCACGTTTAATTGTCATGAAAATTATGTAAACAATAAAAAATGCTTTATGGTGTTTTTTATTTTTTATACAAATCAATAAATACAGACAGCATGTTGTACTGAATTCAAATTAGTGCCATTTAAAAAATATAAGAAATGAAATAAAATAAAAAATTCACTTCACCTTTAATTGTCATGAAGATAATGTTAACCATTAACAGTATTCAAATATGCTTTATTTTCATTATGCAAAATAGAATTGATCAGGATAGACACATTTCTATATATTTTCTAGGACTAATAATTGATTTATAAATATAATTAGTAATTATATTATTATTTATATTCATTAGTTATTATATATTATAGTAATTAAAAAAATATTAGTATAATTATTAGTTATTATATTATTATTTATATTCATTTGTTATTATATATTATAGTAATAAAATAAATATTAGTAAAATTATTAGTAATTCTATTATTATTTATATTCATTAGTTATTCCATTTTATAGTAATTAAAAATATTAGTAAAATTATTAGCAATTATATTATTATTTATATTCATTTGTTAGTATATATTATAGTAATTAAAAAAATATTACTAAAATTATTAGTAATTATAATATTATTTATATTCATTTGTTAGTATATATTATAGTAATTAAAAAAATATTACTAAAATTATTAGTAATTATAATATTATTTATATTCATTTGTTATTATATATTATAGTAATTAAAAAAATATTAGTAAAATTATATATAAGTGTTTGACATTTAAAAAGATACTCTTTATTTTAAGTAGGTCGTTTATTCATTTATATTGTAAAATATAAAATAATTATAATTGTATAATTAATTTGACTAAATTAATAGATTAAGTTCACAGCCCCAGTATTATTTTATTAGTGTTGTTGTGATGTTGGAGTGTATTAGGACCTGGGCAATCTCACTCATGCTGATTCAAACACTTCATACAGATTGAACCATCAGATCTCACTTCAAAGCATGCGTTCATGTGTGTGTGTGTGTGTATGTGTGTGTGTGTGAATACACTATCTCCGAGATCATTTGGTTTCCACATCATATATCCCACTGCTGTAATATCTGAGCGCAGCTATGATGCTTCTCCAGTGCCGAGAGTGTCCTGTTTGATTCTCATTCACAGGGCATTCTGGGTAATCACAAGCCTTCAGAGCAGCCGCGTATGGGCCAGAGGAACGTGCCAACAGCTAGAAGCCTTGGCCATTCACACACAGTCTCTCTGTTTCACTCCGTGTCTTCTCCTTATGAGTCTGCTATGAGTTAACTGCATGTGTGTGTGTTTGGCCAGCACTGATTTTACTCCAGCCCTAATTAACCAGGGAACGAGAGAAAAGAAAAAACACATCTGAGGTGAAAGAGAGAGAGAAAGACTGAATAAACCACCCATCAAGAGAAAGTTCACCAAAGACGATTGAACTGTGGTGCTACTTTATACAAACTAAAAAATCTCAAAAAATGTACAGAACACCTAATATAACTAATACAAAAACAGACAGTCTTAATTTACATACTTCAATGAAAATCGTGATAAAACACATATTTTGACTCTTTGAAAAAAAAAAGTTCAATATTGTATTACAATGCAAAAAGTGCCATTCATATGTGAAAATTTATCTATTTGGTGTTTTATGTATATATTTATTACATATTCATTTATTCATATTTAATATATATTTATTAAATATTCATTATGCACACAAACTAATTCACATAAAATAGCAATAAATGACTGTATTTTATGTAATGTATTTTTATGTTTTATTTTTTATGTATTTTATGAATGTATTTTAAAAAAGGTAATATTTTGCTAGAAAAAAGGCAGAATTTGAACCAGTTCACTGAAATGTTGTTTATTCCAACACTTATACTGTGTGTGTGTGTGTGTGTGTATATATATTATATAAATAAAGTTTTATAAGTAAAACAAAAAATATATACATTTTGATGTTTAAGACTAAGACTAAGACTAAGAAAAATTATATGTTCATATAAATAATAATGAATTATTAAAAAGAACAAATAGTTATTAATACGTTAAAACACATAAATATATAATTACATAACAAATAATTATTAATAAAATACTATTATTGTTTAATATATGTGTGTGTGTATTTTTATTATAACATTAATGTTATATCATTGTATTATATTCAAATACATAATATATATAATTGAAAATGTAATATATATGACCCTGAAGCACAAAAGCAGTGAAAGTCTCTGGGGTATAATTTTAGCAAAAGCCAAAGAAAAAAAAAAACATTATACTGTATATGTCAAAATTATTGATTTTTCTTTTATGCAAAAAATCATTAGGATATTAGGTAAAGATCATGTTCAATGAAGATATTTAGTAAATTTCCTACCGTAAATATATCAAAACTTCAGTTTAGATTAGTAATATGCATTGCTAAGAATTCAACTTTTAAGGTGATTTTCTCACTATTTATATTTTTTTGCATCAAATTGTATCTCGGCCAAATAATGCCAGATCCTAATGTACACATCTCAATTTAGAAAAACTTACACTTAAGACTGATTTTGTTGTCCAGGGTCACTTATATTATTTAAAACACACACACACATCCTGATTCCTAAAACTGAACAGCACTGTGTATAATGTGCTTTATATTTTTTTCCGGTTAAGAGCAACAATACTCGGCTTCACCAGAGGAGGCGCTAGCAGCACAGGAACTACAGGTGTTTGCATCATAATGAAGTCCTGCATCAGTCTGTATAATAGTGATGGTGATCAGGGCGACCCATGATGCTTCTCTTGGTGTTTAAAGAGGCATCCGAGTGTGTGTCAGCACCAGTCTCAGGAGACGTACACCACTTCAGTCAGAGGCCTGTAAAAGAGCCTCGACTCTCCAGGTGACAGACACCGAGAGAGAGACACTCAGGTCTGCGTTCTCTCATTTAGCTGCGATCACTCGTCCGCCCTCTAAATGATCCAAATCTAATTCAGCCTGTGACTCAGTGCCATTATCCAGTGCAAAAACATAGTGTGATGATCGCTGGTTAACCAGAGAGGATTTCCCTGGAGAGTGTGTGCTGTGTGTTATATAGAGAGCAATGCTTTTTAATAAATGAATGTTTATGTGAGTGACAGAAACAATAAAAAAACCCTCTCGGAGCAATTCACCAAATTCATAATACACACACACACACACAGAGGAAAACAAACGCACTAGCTGTGTTCAAAATACCATACACTCAAAGTAAATATGCAGTATAAGATATCCCACAATGCAATGCGCTCAAGCGTTCACTAACAGTGACAAAAGATGCTGAAGCTCATTAAACCAATCAATAGATTTTTATTGTATTTTATTTTATTTGTAACTAATGAAATATCCATATTTGCATAATTTTTTAAATACATATTTATACTTTTATACTTTCAAAATAATACCTGTAAATATTGTTATTATGTAAATTTGATTTATTATTTAATCCGATGTTGTGTAAAAATGCTTTACATTTTCAAATTCTGATGAATTTTTTTTTTATTTATTATTTTTAATCATAATTTGGGAATATTGAATAATTGTCCAGTTTACAGAACAATATTTACATTTATTTTGATATTTGTTTATATATTATATGCAAACTGTAATCAAAAAATTGATATTATAGAATTATTTATAATATAGAATATTATATATAATACATATTTAATTTTAATAAAGATCATATGTAAATATAAATACACACACACGTACATGCATAAATACTTATATATTTAAATATATATTTATTCTATATAAAATTTATGTATATTTAATGTTTGTTCATTTATTTAACTTGTCATCATTTAACTGTTCATACTGTTTTTTTTATAAATGTATTCATAATATAAATAATATTTATTATTAATAATTATATGTTTATATTATTGTTATTTATAACAATATAATAATACATGTAAATATAGTTATTTTGTTACCTATTTTTCACCATTAAATTATAATTAGAAATCAATTTAAAGTTAAAAAAAAATGCTGAAAAATAATGTGCGTATACACTGTTACGTTTTTATGTAAATACTGCACAGTAGTTTCCGTTCAGGATGAATGTCAGAGCGGGAAGAGTAAAACTAATAATCCTAGTGAGAGAGCACAAATATACAACATAAAGCATAAAAGAAAAGAGTGAACTCGGGGAGAACTTGAGTTCAAGGAGAGCAGAGATAAAAGGATCTGATGCTAAAGTCAGACGACGAAAGAAGAACAAATAGGGATAAAAATGCCAATAACAGAAATAAACAAGGCACACACAAGACGTTCAGTCAAGATCACAACAGTTCAAGTCTCAGCGTGAAGGAAGTCGCTGTATCTCACACCTCATTGGCTGAGCTCTGGCCCAATGGCGTTCAAACAGCCGTTAGCCTCAGGTGATTCTCATTAGCATGATTAATGAGCTCAGCACTTATTAACGCCATTCAACCGAATGTACAGCTTGTTAATTCGAAGCTCTCTTCTACGAGCAAGAAACCTCGTTTAGACACAAAGGCAGCATTATATCCTTATTAAATATTAAAGATTGCAGCTGTGTGTGATTACTCATTGAAAATGATGAATATAAACAGTCAAGAACATACTAATGTACACAAAAATCAATCTGCACTATGCACTATTGTGCTGTTCTTTAAGTAGCATGTCATTAAACTTTGTTCTCGTTCATTCAACTTTCTGCATCAATGCTAAAAGTGTTGATTAAAGGATTAACGGAATTAAAAACAGACTATTTTACTCGCTTGCATGTGCAATATATTTTTAGGCTTAGAGTATTGCAATGTAAACACGACAGCACACTAACATCATGCTATGATAAAATCAACTGAATGTGCCGCTAACATCAAACTATTGGAATAGAAATGGTTAGAAATGCACTATTTATTCAGAATGTGTCTGTTCTATGTATTTTGATGCTAATTTGATTAATGCGTCGTTAGTATTCTTGTAAATAGAGCAATTTCGCATTGATACCGGAAATGATCAAATTTGATCAATTTTTATATATTTGACTCATCTTTTGCACGTACAACATACTTTTAAGGCATATTTGAATATGTAAATATGACAGCATGCTAAGGTGCTACAATACTATAATAATCAATTGAAAGCACTTTTTCTCAAGTAGTTGCTATTCGCTATTAGCAGCATGCTAACATCAAACCATTGTAATCAAACGAGAATTGCTTCTTGTGTGCTATTTTTTTGCAATCATTTTGTATTAATGCTTATTAGATCAACATATTTTCCCAAAACTTGTGCACACTTTGTATTTCAAATGTTTATTAGAGTATAACACTGTTAGATTAGCAATATGTAAAGTCTATTAAGAGTTGGTTCTCATGTGTAGAGCTCTTTTGTGAGGCTCCCTATGAAGTGCACTACAAATAACGCTCATATGAGATTTGTCAGCCCAGAGCAGAGCTTGAGAGAAACTACTGGCTATTCGGTATTACCCACAATGCCGTGCTCTCTGGCAGGTGCTCATCCGCTTGCAGTGGGTTGGTCAAACATATAACACATCTCTCTCCACACACACACACACACATGCGCACACACACTCTGACAGATACCTCTTTTCAGGGGGGGTTTCTTGACCGGCCGGTTCTTCCTGTAGGTCTGGCAGATGGGCAAAGTCGTCCTGCTCGGCCAAACCGATCGCGAGAGAGAGAACCACCATTTTTCCTTCCCTTCACCAAGAAAAGGACACACAAAACAAAGAAAGAGCAGAAAGAGAGAGCAGTAAAGTGCAGAAAGTAGGAGTCGAGAATGAGAGGAAACAGGAAGGAGAAACTGTTAGTAGGAAGCAGATATTATTCATGTTAATTTGAGTTTGGGATATCGGCCCGGTTCCTCAGACAGCACTGCACAAATACTGCTTTATGATGTTCTGTTTTACAGCAGCTGGTTCACAAACATGCTCTTATTTTTATGTTTATGCTCTTTAAAGACCTCATTAGATCCTCAAGAAATGCCACATAGGTAATGAAATGTAGATTTTGCATTAACCAGCTGTACACGCGCATATCTGTGTCGATTATATGATGAAACTTTGCAGCTCAAGATATAATGCAGCTTTTCTTAAAGGGACAGTTCACACCAAAAAAAAAACCTGTATGAGTTTTGGAAGTTGTGCTTCAGTAAATGATCATTTTTGGGTGAACTATGCCTTTAATTAAGGCCTGTTCACACCAAGAAGCAAGAACGATAACTATATGTATATATATCACTTTGTCACTTTGTAAAGAAACCCTAATAATGTTCTGTTCTGATTTAAATGTTCTGTTAAAACAAGTAAAATCTTTGTCAGACTTGTATTTTTATCAACGCAAACAGGTATTGCAATTTTGCATTTAAACAATATTCAAATTTCATGTCAGATTTGTATATTATTTAGTATCAGGTTGTACGTTGCTGTAAAGAAAAATAACGTGTTTCGCTGGCGTTGAGATATGCAAACTGAAACCAGACAACATTTTGTTGCACTCTGTGTGAATAGTTTAGTGAAATACTAATTCTCCAGTCAATTCCCGTCACATTTAGAGCAGCTTTGGTTTGAACAGGCCTGTAGCACTCAAACTCTCTCACACACACACACACACACACACACACACACACACACACACACACACACACACACACACACATTGATTTACCGTCTTCTTCACTCAACACATTGTCTGGATCCTCTCTCTGCACCTGTCTCACTCTTTCCCTCTTCACTGGTGTTTTCATCCCTCTCTTTCTCTCTCCAGCCTTAATTGAGGGCCGTTAGAAAGATCTGGACTAATTGTTTCTATTTGAGAGTGCCGTGTGTGTGTGTGTGTGTGTGTGGTGTCAGCACTGAGCTGCTGCTTTTTGGGTCACTGCTCACCCTCTATCTCCTCTCCTCTCTTCTCTTCTCTTCTCCTCTTCTCTTCTTCATTTTTCACTCTCTTTACAAAACCTCCTCATCTCTGAGCCTCAATCTCTCTCTAATATCCTGCTCTTAAACTCCTCTTAAACTGATTTTGAAATCTGCCGTCTCTCCCTCCTGATTTGAAAGGAATAGTTCACATGAATTATTAGGTTTATCAGTCACATAATGTTAAATACTAATATTTAATTTTAGTTTTATACACACACTTATATATATATATATATATATATATATATATTAATCTTTTTAATAGGGCTTTATTTTCAGTTTGTGTCTTTGGCAGTTTTTTAAATATTACTTTACTACTTAAGTGTAATTTAAGTTTTTATTACATTTAGTTCTTCAAGTTTGACAACATTTCTGTTTAGTTTAATTTAATATTCAATTTATTTCAGCATTATTCTAATTAAAATATAGAAAAATAGTTTATAATATGCATATTCATATTTACAATAATTAAGTTAATAAATGAAGACAAAGTATATAAAATAATTAATATAATTTATTAAATGTGAATATACAGTCTGTTATTCTTTTATATATTTTGCCTGCATCTCTTAAGTTAATTATTGTCATCTTTAAATACTTAATACTATTAAATGTCATCTTTTCAAGTTTTTATGTTATGCTACTCTATACTATTTTACTTTTATAGTATTTTTCATGTTACTCTTATCATATTGTGACACTCTTTTTTAGTGGCACAATTTTTTTTCTTAATTAAAACATTTTAGTATTTAGCGTTTTATTTTTAATTCATTAAATACCTTATTTATGAAAATATGTCCAGGCCAAATTTTTAACATCCCTAAGTTGTACATTCTTCGAAATATCTCCCAAAAAATCCAAAGCAGCATACAGGTTTGAAACAACATGAATGTGAAGTTATCAATGCCAGTATTCATTTCCAGATGAGCTATTCCTTTCAGTCCTAACCTTGTCATGTGGTATTATGATCTCTTGTTCTTCACTTCTCCTCCCATCTAAAGTGGTTTAATACTCTTCATCCCTCCCCTTTCACTTCCCCTTCTTCCATTTTTCTTCTCTCTCTCGCTGTAAATCCATCCGCTCCTTCATATTCTCCTGGGCTTCCCTCCATTTTGGCACTCTCTGGCTATTTTTACCTTTCAGAATTTAATGGCTGCAAAAAATAGCTCCTGGCTGGTGCGACTACACACTCGCACACATACGACACACACTCGTGCACGCAACAGACAGGAATCATTATTGTCAAGGCAATAAAAGGAGGCACTTTTCCGGTGAGAGCTGGATGGGTGAATGTTTCGGGATGTTCACAGGACTGTCTCTGACCACACACCAACAACCCTCAATTACACCCCACCTCCCCCTTCCTCTCTTTCTTTCTCCGTCCTCCCTTTCTCTGTCTCTATGTCAGACCCAAGGCCGTGTATGTATGTCAATGACATCCCCCTTTAACCAGCGGAGATGCAATATTTAGTCTTCCCAGCATAAGCGGAACAAGGATGTTTTGGGAATTGCATACTTCCATTCTATTTTTTGCAGTATGCATATTGTTCACAATTCGTGAATTCTCTGTATGCATGAAAAAAATATATATATTTATATGTACACAGTATGCAAATATCAAGAATTACTGTATTTCAGGATGCAATGCATTTAACTTTACATTTTGAACTCAAAGCAATATTACTTTTTAGTCTCTTTGGCTATTGCATTATTTTAAGTTTTCTGCAGGTAAATCTAATAAAAAAAATTCCATTTAGTAATAATGGACATGCAAGGACAAATGTTATAGGTCATCTGAGAATTAAATGCATGCAGAAAATCTGCATCTATACTGTACAGCATCAATAGTAACAGTAGTATGGTAGCATGCATTTCTAAACTGGGACTCAGACTCGATTTTCCCACTTTCTTATTTCTGTCTCTGTCCTGGGGTAACAATCAATTTTGAGAGAAATGATTCGGAGGACAGAAAATCAATGCTTCAGGGTTAATGTGAATATGTAGCGAAGACCATCTCAACACCTGGCTGCAAACAAACTGTGAAAAATACACACGTACGGTATAACCAAACATAAACATTTAATGGAATAGTTCACCCAAAAATGATAAAAATCGTAATGTTACAAAACCCTGTGGCAGACGTTCTTAACAGAAATGTAACAATTAGATTTGTATGCAGCTTTTTCCTGAGCTAGATTAAGAGGATTAAGAGCAGAATGAAGAATACATATCAAACATAAGATGTGCATCTGAAATATGAGCATGGAAATATCATGTGGCACGAGTTAATGGCATTTGTTGAAAATATCCACAGCCTTTCACTAGAAAGTCTTTTTCAAACCTGTCATAAAAAGCTGTTGACCTGGCAGCGTGTGAAGACACCTAGCTATTCATCACTGAATCACTGTGATTAAATGTGAAAATAACAGGCTTTCTCTCACACCGACCCCATTCGGGAAAGCATCTATTTTAATTCAATTAACTGCGTCACAACAGAGCCAAACGTCGCGTATGCACAACTGAGGCAAGCTTACAAATTCAACCGTGTTACATCACTTGAGAACCATGAAATCCATCAATCATGCCGATTTGCTGCGAGTTCACGTGTGGATAATCTTGGGAAATTAGATGATGTTCAGTCGCGTTAATTGTTTGTCATTTGAGCTGAGACCTGCCCTCCTTTCCTCCACAGTTCACGCGGTGGCAGGCAAAGAGATTTACCGAGACACTGTCATATAAACCCAGCCTTTTGAAGACCTGTACCCCTGTCAAGCAGTTGTTATGTGCTATGGTCGGTTGATAGTCGGCAGTCCTGTTCGCTCAAGAAGTCACGGCTGTTTTAGGGCATTATGTTTTGCAGACTTCGAATAAACGGAGTATGAATGTAACGATGGCTATGGATGTGGTTGACTCAAAAAAATAATATTTTTCCTTTAGCTCAAGTGGTAGAGCTTTGCGCTATCAAGCGCAAGGTTGGGGGTTCGATTCCCCGGGAACACATGATCGGTAAAAATTGATAGCCTGACTGCACTGTAAGTCGCTTTGGATAAAAGCGTCTGCTAAATGCATAAATAAATGTACTCACTTTCATGTCATTCTAAACCCCATATGATGTTTTTTCCTCCATGAAACACAAAATCAGAATATCAGTGAGCTTCTTTTCCATAAAATGAAGTCATACAGTGACCTATAAATTTTTCGAAGACTACAAAAAAGCACCCTAAAAGAAGTGATCCACAATATTTAAAGTCTTTAGAAGTTTTAATATGACTTCAGAAGACTTTGAATGTAGTGTAGAAGTTGTATGGACTATTTTTATGGTGTTGTGAAAGACGTTTGAACAATTTTTGGAATTACAGTACATGAAAAAACTGAATTATTATTTTGGAGTGAACGGCCCCTTTAAACGCAGAAGAAACACATTAAACATTCATGAACACACTCACACATCGGCAAACACATGCCCAAACAAAAACACATGTGCTGACACACATATTTAAAATTTGTCCTGGTACCATATCTCCAGCGGTCCCCTGAGGTCCTAAAATGTGACATATTTAAACCAGCTGAGGCAGGCGCACACAAAGCAATATTGAGCCATATAAAACAGAACATCACAAAACATCAGATCAGTGCAGAGTGCTGAGGGAAATGGGGAGATATTGTGCTGCAGGGCTGAAATATAGTGTGACAGAATGAACGGCGGTCTGGAGACGGACAGGTGTAGAGAAAGAGAGACAGAGGTGCACGAACAGAGGCAAGGACAAACAAGAAGAGGCACGCCGATCGTTTTCACTTTTATTAGCTCTATTATTACCAATACTAAAACAGGGCTAGTATTTATAATGCATCCCAGAGAATGAGTTATTTCTCAAATAATGCAAAAGCTCTCATAAAAATGTGGAAAAATCTTTACCTTTAGGTACACCCAAAAAAATTAATGATTTATTTTGTGGAATACAAAGTAAGATATTTTGAAGAATTATGATTTATCATTGTTCTTTTCCTTTTCCGATATAAATGAATGATGTTGTACACTTTTTAGCTTTAAAAAGGACAAAAAGCAACATAAAAGTAGTCCATATGACTTGTGTGCTATATATGAAGTCTCTATAAAAAGAATGGACTTAAATTTAATTAATTATATGAAATATGTGAGACAAGTCTTGATATGGTATATTTGAATACAAGAATGCAAATGAAATTTCAGAGTTGTAACAAACCTTTGACCAACATATATTTAGTCTGCACCTGACACAAAGTTATAATTTTGCTTCAAAATATTTGGAAAACGGCATAAAAATAAAACAGATTTGGAAAACAGTGCAAGCTGTTAGGAATAAAAGTTAGGATTGCATGCAAATACACGAAGACACACCCACACAGGAATGCACTTACACGAAGGATTTAACATCCAGGCCTCGTCTCTTTATCTGACCCATCATGTGATCCACGCTGCCAGCGTTCCCAAGGGAGGCCCGCCCCCCGGCAACTCCCGACTTATAGCATGATGCTCCGCCCCCTGTCTGTCCGCCCCTGGAGTTCCTTGAGCTAGCCCCGCCTCCTCCCCCAGGCTCCGTCCCTCCGCAACCTGGCTGGGTGTGCAACTGACCCAGACTCTGGGAAATGGGTGGCCTACTGGCCAAACTTGGCGCCGGAGCCTGGATCAATGGTTGCTGGAGGCTCTGCTGACGCAGCAATGTGCGGGGCCGAGGCGTCGCCCCTGTTGACGGGATGTTATCCAAAGTTTCGTCCGAGGAGAGGGCATGGTCAGACAAACTGTGTGGGCAGAGCAGAAGGGAGGGCAAGGAGCGAGACGAAGAAGGGCGGGATCGACAGAGCGAGGGGCGAGGAAGGAGGAGGAGAGAAGGTGGGACAAGAAGAAAAGGGCGGGGACGAGGAGAAGCATCCGAGGAGGATTTGGAAGGGGTCAGAGGAGGAGCAGGGGACACAGATGGGCATAGAGGAAGAGGAGACGACAGGTTGAAAGGAAAGAATTTGGAATCCGGGTGAAGGAGAGTCAGGGAGTCGGACGAAGACAGGAGAGGAGATAATGGAGACATAGAGGAGAACGAGAGGTTCAGGAAAGGATGGGGGCAGACCGAAACAGCCAGAGAGGAAAAAATGGTGTCGTCAGAAGGAGAAGGGGGCAGAGGTGCAGGAGGAGGAGGCGTGCGAGACGTAGGTGGGGAGAGAAGAAGAAGGAGAAAACAGGAGAGAAGCATCAAACAGAGGCAGTAGCCAATGTAACACAGGTAGCAGAAGAGACCACAGCCGCCCTGGTCTGCATGAGCCTGCAAATGTGCGTGCGGGTGTCCGTGTCCGTTCCCGGCCCGAGCGAGACTGCCTTGAGCCGACGGCGAGCGGTGAGCATGCGTGTGCGTCTGGGAGGAATGTGCGGCCTGTTTGCGGGTCGCTCCCGTGCGTGTAAGACTGGATCGCGGCGTGTGTCGGGTCTGCCCTGAACGACCGTGTGCATGTGTGTGCCGCGGCGTGTGTGGCGTCAGTCGCCCACCACCGGTTCTTCCAGGAGACTGTTTTTTGGTCTGTTGAGAGCCTCCCATCTCTATCTAATCTTCACGCATCCTTCTCCTCCCTTTCTTCTCTTCTTAACTTTGCCCGTGGTTACTTGCGACTCTCGTTTTAAGTAACACCACGGTCCCCTGTGTCCGTTCAGCAGCCAACCAACTACTGTGGCTCATCCGTCATTCTTCTGTCCTCTCCTCCCCTCCCTTCGCGATTACATCCCTCTGTTTCTCTCATTAGCCCTGTTTCAATCTGATCTCAAAACTGTGTCAAATTCACCTCGGAAACTTCACTAAGAGTTTCACCTGAGCTGCAAACATGATTCCTGTAAAAACCCTCTGGCTATTCTACCCAATCCCAGCCAGGGCCGTGCACAGACCTTTTGAGGGGCATGTGCTGAAACTGAAAAAGGGCACCCCCCCCCTTTATATATCAAGATTATTTAGTAAGCCTGCATAAAAGGAAGAAATGGTCACATCTTCATGACAAATTCAGTAACACAAAATAATAGTCTCAAAAGCTTTAGATTTATTCACGATTAATAACGACCATAATAATAATATTAGATAATTAGATAATATAGATAAACAGGGTTTTAAGGGCTTCTTTAAACCTAATACAACAGCAACCTTCTGTGAGCCATGTATCTGGCAAAAATTTGATACTGTGGTGGACCAGGGATGTTGGTCTCTTGAAGGTCTCTTATTCACTACACTTTCCCTAAAATAAGCCAGCAATGAAAAAATAAATAAAAATAGTGAAAAGTACAGTTGCAGTGAAAAGCATTTCTGAAGGATCACGTGACACTGAAGAGTACTGAACTGGAGTAATGATGCTGAAAATTCAGCTTTGATCACAAAAATAAATTACATTTTAAAATATTCAAATAGAAAACAGTTATTTAAAATTGTAAAAATATTACACAATATTACTGATTTTGCTGTATTTTGGATCAAATAAATGAAGCCTTGGAATGAATCATGAATTACATTCTGCATGATAAAATATAAAGATTTCAGTGATCTTCTGTAATTTTTAATTTTTTTTTTGTTACTAGGCTACTAAATTACTGTAGTAAAACAATGTTTTACAACATTTTATACATGTGAGGACGAGCGGAGAGTATACCATAACATGATTAGCCTAAATGTTAATAAATTAAGTGTATCAGCAATCATAAATCAAAAAAGAAATTTATTATCAGGTGACGAGGATCACTCGTCGCTTTGTGTAAGTTCCAGTACGAAACAGCGCGGGGGGCGCACCTGTTATGATTTTCCGATGGTAAAAACAAATTATATGTTGTTGTATTACTTATCAATTTATCGTTTTTGACCAGCGAATGTGTGCAAATGTTATTGTTTTTCTGTCCGTCATTAAAACGGCGACGGCGCCTGACGCTGCCGGGATCACATTACATTTTCTTCTAGGTTACAAATTAGTTTTTGTAGCTATATAGACGGAGCGCTCAGTTTTTCCTGTGGTAAAATGCATTTGGCCAAAATAGCATTTTATTAAAGATGAAATGCAACTGTATGCACAGGCTATTTAAGTGTTGGCTATGACTATGGCAAATGCTAGCCCTGTCTCTCAGGCGACGTCCCACATGTCTCAGTCAGTGAGTCAGTCAGACATCAAATAAATAAAATATGAGCCTTTATAGACATAGTGTTTAGTAGTACTTATTCAAACAACAAGATATTTATTTACCCTTCGCAAAACTTTGTTCAGCTCAGCTGTTGTCTACTGTGCGTCTGCTGTGGAACTTCAGTTGATTCAATGAATATAGAGGGGGCGGAGTTATCAGCTTACTGACAGCTTGAGGATCGAATAAGATTTACACAAGCTCGTTTTAAGAACTTTCATTTGCTAAATATTTGTAAAACAGACAGACAGACGTAAAGGGTGACCAATAGCATTGATAAAAAAAAACACCACCAAAAAAAGGGCACTTCGGAGTGTAAGGGCAAAAAGGGCATGTGCTCTGCACAGGTTGAGCCCTACCTGTGCACGTGCCTGATCCCAGCAGTCCCAAACTCTCAGACAAAATGTGCAAAAACTGTACCTTTAGGGTACAACAACTTCTTAAAGCAAGGTACTGCTCCTGGAGGGCCACTGTCAAGGGATACTAGAAACTCAAGCTAGGTGTATTGGGGCAAGTTAGAGCTGAACTCTAAGGGCAGATTTTGGCACCCTTTCCTAACAGGGATATCTTTAAACTTTATTTACCCTTAGGTTAATACTATTACATAAGACTACAAGATAGGTGACACATGTCAAGTTGATGTACCCCTAAACATAACATTTTTTGCTATTTTTATTCTGACAGTGCCTGTCAGTGAACAATTTAAAGAAGTTTTTTAAAGCTGAATTTAATACACAGTTTATGGGACATACATAAACTTGCTCCAGTGGAGGAAAACCATCCTGATATTAAAATCAGCACGAAAAGGCATTGACATCCCATTTTAATTCTGTAATGTGACATGCTTTTATATGAAACAGGATATTTAATGAGAAAAAGCTGTCTTCAAAAAAATGTCTCGCACAAGTGATTTTGGTCGCAAAACCACAGACACATTTGAGAATTTCTCACTTTCACTTCACAGAAGATATTTTTAATGGATCTGCCACGTAATGAAGAGTAAAGGATGCACATAAAGTGTGTAATTAATGCTTTCTACATGAAACCTTAAGTGCTTTATTTTACAGTGCTGTTCCAAATGTACTCACTGTATTATACTAATTACAATAATCGGGTAATAACTTGGTACTACTAACCCTAAACCTGTATTACATGCAACAGTAGTCTAAGACAATATTTGACTACTACTAGTTAATATTAACATTATTCAGTGTATATATATATATCATTATATATACATATATCATCCTTTACAGTAGAAGCAGGAACATGTATTAATTAAGTAAACAGGGCCAAATTTAATTTCATGGTGACATTAATGTGTTGGCATGGGTCTACAGGTAGTTGCCCGTAGGTAGTTGCCGGACAGACACAAGGGGGCAAAAAAGCATAGTGGAGAACAAGATGTAGGCAAGAAAGATAGACAGAGGAAGAGAGGGACCATAAAAAGGGGTGTGAGACACAAACACAAGAGACAGACACATATAGCTGCCTGAAAATAGAATCCAATTACTGACGGAGAAAAATGGAGGGCGTGTTGAGAGAGAGAACGAGAGAAGAACGAGGACTGGTGGTTTGGATGGAGTGTGAGAAGAGAGATGTGAGATGAAGAGAGAATATGTTAGGTGCTGGAGGAGAGGAGGTGTTGGCGAAGGGTGTGAAGAAAACTTAAATTGAGCCCCCTGTGTGTATGTGTGTGCAACACTTGCAGCTCTAGGTTTGTTTTGCTTTGGTGGGGTTGTGTTTCGGAGGTCTGGTTCCTCATTCATGTCTCGTCTATCTCATTTATTTATTCTCTTGGTGTGTTTTATTGATTAGTCTTGTTATAGTCAAAATGAAATCAAAATTATCCCAACTTACTTTCTAAGTGTGTTGCTGGTATTATTTTGCACAGTTGATTAAATTCTGTTATTTAATAGCTGTTTTTCACATTCCTGTTCACAAATCTGATGGATAAAATAACTTATATGGAAATAAATAAATATATAAAATACATTTATTTTAAACTTTTAAAACATGCATTACATGATGTACTTTAAGGGCCAAGAAAATACATTTCAAATCATAAAATAATTGTTTTTTTCTTCTTGTAAAATATATGTAGGCAGTATAAATCTATTTATATTGGCAATAATATACAAAAATATATTGTGAAATATATTTACAATACATTAAGCATGGCTTCATTAAATGCTTTTCAAATATTAAAGAATGTATTTTTAAACCATTAAAGACCACGTTGCAATAAATAGACAATATAAATGTATTAAGATGTACAATAAACAAAAGTGGACCAAATACTGTATATATATATATAAAGACAAACTGTGCTGTAAACTAAATGGATTAATTAGATATGTTTTTGAAATATAAAAAAATATATATATTTCTTGTAAATCTTAAAATATATGCTAAAATTGAAGGGTAGGAAAACAGGTAAAAAAGGCATTTCTTTTCGACTTTAAACATGCAGCTTTTAGTTACACTGTAAAAGCTTTATTCACAGTTGTCCTTGTTGTTTTCTTGAGTCCGTGTATGTCCAGTCATGTTTTTTTGGATCGTTGTTTATGTAGGCCATGTCTCAAATGCCGACCTCAGCCTTTGCTGTCCTCACTTAAAAGAGAAAATGAGCAGGTGCTCATGAAACCCCTCCTAAATCTACTGCTACAGAGGGACACGCTGTGGTCTCGTGGACTTCATGGACACATGCAAAAGTCAGCATGAGTGGATCATTTAGGAAAGGGCCACAGCTTTGTTTTGTAAAACTGTCTGGTTTCTCCAAAATTATAATATTTCCTCCACTCCCAGCCTTTTGCTTCACACTGCTGACAGATTACGATTCACTGAAATATTAAGCTCGTTTATGGGACGTTTAGTGCATTAATATTTCGTGCGACACGGTTTCACTTGCCAGCGATTAAAGATGGAAAATTTGTGTTTAATATCCTCCAGCTATCACTCATCTCTCTGAAACGGCTTCTATAAAACTTTAACCGTGTGCTGACAGCTCTGAAATATCTGATGTTCAGAAACTCAAATGATGGAAATCTGTCATTGCAACATAACATTTTCTCATCAGTTTATTACAACTTACTGGAGTACTTGATTCTGATTAACTCTCAATTATAGTAACAGGGACTTTCAGCAGTCGAATATACTGTGCGTATGATGGATGAGAGCTTCAAGTATCATAATGTAGATTCTTACTCCTTCCAAAATACAACAATATCAAGATTTCATCAAAAAAAAAAAAAAATTGTGAAATATGATCTAAATCTAACATTAACAAAAATACGTATAATAACATATAATAGAAAAATAACTGTTTTCTATTGTAATATACTATAAAATGTTATAAATTTCTTTGAAGTAAAGCTGGATTTTACTGTATTCAGTGTCACAGAAACATTTATTATTATGAAAACCGCTGAGAAAATATGAATATCTTCTTAAAACTCAATAAAACATTGATATTTCCCGTCCATTTGTTTGCCGTATAATACGCCAGATTGTTCAATCAGCCGGTCTTTATCGCAAAATAACCCCCTTTAGGCCGATACAAGAGCCTTCGGCTTTCAGATTATATTTATTATCCATCTCATATCGTATTTGCAGACTGAATCAGGTGCATGATATCACCAGTTATGCCGGCTTTTGAGTCATTGCTGTGGCTGCTGTGTTTTATAATGGACTGAAATGAGCTATCGCCGCTTCGTGAGTGTTTCTAAGTGTGTGTGAGTCAGACGTACGGATCCTGCTATTATTAGACTGCAGGGCGGCCTGAAATCTCAGCACAGCGCAGACCCACACAAAGGCATTTTTTACTTTCTTAAACATCTCACACACACACACACACACACATCTCTCTTTCTCGTCCCCTGTGGGCTCGACTCACTTGCCGTTCTTGAAGTCTCCTGAATGCAGGCGGCTTTGTACCGTCTGCCATCTGCCGGCTTTAATACCTCCCGTCATCATGCTCCTCACGCTGTCGCTGCGTGACGGCCCCCCTCCGTCCCCCAATCCACCCCCCATGGCCCCTTTCTGGCCCCTGGGCACCGTCCCACTGAGGGAGCCGCCAGAAAGAGAGCCGGAAGGAACGAGAGAAAAGGAAAAAGACAAACATTGGGAGAGAAGAAATGGTTACAGGTTTGGATAATTATCATTTCTCCCATGAGAGTGTTGCATGTGTGACCTCACAGCGAACTACACGACTACCTGCTAACACAAGTCACCCTGGGATTCACCAAGTGCAGATTCTCCTCTAGGGGGCGCAACAGAGACTAGTTTTATCATTTCTCAATTTCACATCATTTCACATTTAAGTGAACAGTCCTTAAAAGAACCATTTTTATTAATTATTTAATAATCTGAAGTACCTTTGTGCAATGGAATGGTTGGACAGATGTTAAAGGTTCTGCATGAAACCATAGAAGCCAATAAAGAACCTTTATATTTAAGAATTCTTTATGGGCATCGAAGGTTCCGTGAAGCGCCTTTAACATCCATGGAACATGGAATCTTTTTTTCTGTGGAATACAAACACTTTTGGAATCTTTATTTTTAAGAGTGGAGAAGAACCTTTTTTTTTTTTTTTACATTTTAAGCATCTAAATAAAGTTTTCCCACTATACACTCTTAAAAATATCAGCTCCAAAAGCATGTTTGAAAATAAAAAGCCATAGAAGAAACTAAGAACAAATTGTTTTCTTAGTGTGTAGAACATTTGAAACATCTAAAGCAGCTTCTGCCACTAATTCGACAAGGGTTGCTTCTGCCATCGATATTTATAATCAAGGTGACCGGTTTTGTAAACCTGGTGAAAGTCATCATGCAGTTATTAAGAGATCTATAACACTCCTGCACTGCTCAAACACACACAATGCAACATCAACACCAACAAAAACCACAGAAGGACAGAAAAGAGAGCTTTAAGTGACAAAGCTGGGAGGCGCAGATTGCCACAAAACCAAGGTGAGGGATCTGATTTCACACTTAAAATAAAAACACATATATAGTAATATTTAATAATAATAATAATAATAATAATAATAATAATAATAATAATAATAATAATAGTATATATATATATATATATATAAATATAAAAATAATGTTTTTTATCTGATACCAATAAACCAATAATTATTTTTATGTTATGGACAACAACTAACAAAGATGATGATGGTAGCAATAATAACAACAATAATTTTAATATTTACCAGGGATGCACCTTTCGGCAGATAACGATATCACAATATTTATTTTCATGTTATGGCCCTATATTAAGTTGTATAATTATAATCGACTGTTTTAAATGCTACAAGTAAATGTATGCATCGCAACATTATTATGTACAGTAGGAAAAATGGTTATTAATTTTAAGATTTGCTAGAGATTAGATTTTAATTACTAAATTATTAGTATAATTAATAATGTTAGACAATGAAGACAAAGTAAAAAAGGTGAAATTAGTTTGCACGATTAAATATACAAAAGCAGCTAATAATAAATATTGAAATTTTAATTTATAATAAAAAAATATATTTTTTTAAATCTCTAATATTAGCCAAAATATATTGTGCATCCAGAAATACAATCATCTAAGTTATTGTTACAAAAAGGCTCACAATATAATTGATATATGAACTGTTTTAATGTATAGACATAAAGAGGCTCTAAAGGATAAATCAAGATTAAATGCTACAAATTGTCTGTTCCAGGTGGGTTTTGTTTCAATCTGTGTCCTCATATAGCAGAGCTTCAGTGCAGCGGTCTGCAAACACCCCACACCGTTAAATCCAGCAGGTGCTCACCGGTCGAGAGCCGGGAAAATAGAATCACCTGAGCCTCCGCAGCTAACATGTTAATTTCATTTTTCATTTTCTGGACGGGCCGCCCCATCTGACCCCCTCTGTGCATCTGCTGCTGGATGCTTTGATGGACAAGCGTGTTTAAACCCTTTCGCTCTTTATGGGAAGCGGTGGGCGAAACCTGTCTGGATTAGGCCGGCGAGGGTTTACCGCTGAAGAATCAGGAAGGTGAGAGGGACACATTGAGCCCGAGGAAGGTGAGAGGCAGAGAGCACAGAGCCAAAACAACAGTGTGTCAAAACAAGGTGAAACTGTAACGGTCAACCCTCGACGGCAAGCAGGGATACACACTACTGATGCAGGGTTTGTTTGTTTGTTTACTGTTATTGTTGCTGTTTGCTGGACACCTGAAGGGGGGGGGGGGGGATGAAAGGGTTAAGGGAATAAGATAAGAAGAGAAAGCAGGGCTTTGGGGAGTGAGGGATCTGTAATGTCCAATTTTTGCACTTTTGGTAAAACTAAATGGATTTGAAGAAGAATATCACATCTGGTGTGGAATTTATATATCTGGCTATAACCGTGCATTAATAATACATTAATAATGTCCCTTATGTCAATTTGGCATTAAAGAATAAAATCTGCATAATGACTTTCATTCATATTGCGAGCTGAAACATGAAATGTGCAATTTCCGCAATACGAGCGACGCCGCACAAATAAATCAACTGATTGTAATTCCGCTTGGTGTCACTAGGGGAGCCGATACCATTCAAACAATTAAAAATCATTTATGTTAACTGAGATAAAGCTGAAATAAAAATTAAATATAAATACTTAACTTAAACAATATCCAAATTAATATGTGAAGGAAATTATAATAAATAAATAAAACATATGAAATATAAAACAAAATTAAGTACTAAAATCACTAACTAAATAGAAATAAAAATGTATCAAGTGACAATAGCACATAACGAACTAAAATGAAAATGGAAAATATATTAAAAAAAGTAAAAATAAATTCAACGTTTTAATACATACTGTAATAGCTTAATCTGTATGTATATATATATATTTATTATAAATAAAATATATATATAATAAATAAATATGTTTACGTTTAATAAATATAATAAATAATACATTTTAATATATTATAGCTTAAAATATAATTTGATTTAAGGAAAGATAAAATATTTAAATATCTATAAATATATTATTTTATCTAATTAATGCTTTATAATTCATATAAAAATAAGTATATTTATCTATAACTCACTGCACACCAAAACATAATTAGATGCAAACGGATGAAAGTTATTTCTCTGCATCAGCAAAAAAAAAAAAAAAAAAGATGTATAGTTTTTAATTTGCTTCTCATTCATTTCTGTAAACAAAACTAAAATGCAATGCTCATGTTATAGATATGAAGCATTTTTAGGAAAACCTATTCCGGCTTTTGCAGATAAACGGCACGTAAAAAACAAAGCAAACAATGCTTGCTCCCTTTATATGTCAGTCAGACAGTGGTTTCCTGTCTAAGTGGGCGGCTCTTGACTAGTTAAAGGTCTGGAAACACAGATGGAGGGTGTGACCGCTAAAGGGTTTGCTGTGAGCGGTGTCTCTTACTCTTACTCACTTGAGTGTGAGGCGTGGATCTCCGTAAGGGGCATAGGGAGAAATGTTTAGTACAAACTCCTTGGGCGGGTATGAGCTCCAGCGCTGCTGTACTGAACTGCTGTCATTGTTATTCCAAAAGTCTCTGTCTAAATCACTGAAGAGACACACATACATGTCAGTAGAGCATCAGCCATCTTTCCTCCATCAGTCTACACACAGACGGTCTCCGGGCGTCTCCTTATCCGGGACAAGAAGTGGTTAAAAAAGGAAGAGGAGGGGAATACGCCACGGTGCACAGACAGTGTTACGAGCAAAAAGGGAAATAAAAACAGAGCGAATGCATCCATAAAGCAGCTAGATTATACTGTGCATTCATCAGACTGATCAAAATCAGGAGAGAAAGAGAGAGATCATCACACTTGAACAAAAATACATTATTAAACATCATAAAACCAACATTAGATGCTCTTTTTGGGTTCAAGTTTGGCTCAAAAAAAGAAAAGAAATCAAGGGTGGAGAGAAACATGAAGGCTCAGAGGAACCTGATATTGGAGAAAAGATCTCATCAAGTTATAATTTCAACAACAGCTTTAAAAAAAAAGCCATTTTCAGTGAAGAAATACCTTTTCCAGAAGCACCTGCAAGCTTCAAATCCAAAGTAATCATTAGCACACAACACATGCGCGACATCACACCAACTTTTACCAGCGCATTCGTCCCTGAGAATAACCGTCCCGCAAACACAGCAATGCAATGCAAAAAATATCACATTTTATTTCTTAATAACACTTTTTACATCATATGCATCTAGGTAAGGCACATTAGCATCTAAATGAATTAAAACAATGGTTAATTTTAAACACATTTTCGAGACTTTCTTGCTTACTCTGATGGACCGATTAACAAAAACGAAACAAATGTCCCTGCACCTACTTGATGGCTTTTTTCTCTCCTCTTCCTCTTCCTGAATCGGGAGAACTGACGGACTCCACTCCTGGTTTATTCCTCTTCCCCTGAAAGACAGAGAGAAGGATAAAGGAAGTTCATTCCCAGTCTCCTAATTGATCACAAGCTCCGCCTCCAACTTCTGTTCCCGCTCTCCTCCCTGATGCTTCGTCTGATTGCTCAAATCACATGGTCGGTCCTAAGTCTTCACACACAAGCCTCATATTTAGATGGAAATAGCCAATTTAGCTTTCGGGAGCATGTGGGAGAGACAGAATGACAGAGAGTGTCTTCAGAGGAGTAGGTGGAGATGTGGAAACCCTTCATAGACGTCAGTGCTGTCCGCCTCTCTGCTCTATAAACCACACGTTACACGAGGTTTGAGACACAGCCCACATTCAGGTTTAATGTTATGAGTTACAGAAGTTATGTCGTCAACTTTTGCATGATGCATGTTATTTCTTTGTGAATGCCACATGGTAACAGCTTCTTATATTTATTCTCAAGCACAACCAACAGATAACATGACTTTACCGTGTATATGTGATGATTAAAAACAGTTGCAAAAAGAAGAGCGAACAGAAAAACAAATCAAGTGCATTTAATGTGTTTTAATTTGAAAAATAAATACATTCATACATTTAAAAAAATATATCTGAAAATGTACCTTCTACTGATTCCTCCATACTGTTTTATAAATACAGTAAAGTAGATACAGTTTTGTCTTACTTTAGTTACTTGCAACTGAAAAATAACCCATAAAGTATTCAAACGGGGAATTTAAATTGTTTTAATAAATTATTATACTATTTATTGATATTTAGAATTTTATTTTAACTATTATTTATTATTTATTTTATTTTATCTTGGTAATTTTGTTATGTGCATTTGTCATTTATATATATATATATATATTGTCATTTTATATTTTATATATTTATATATATATTTTGCATTTTAATAATTAATTTAGTTTAGTTCCTATGACAGCATTTCACATTTTTATTATTTATTATTTATTTTATTATTTTTATTATTTTATTATATATATATATATATATATATATATATATATATATATATATATATATATATATATATATATATATATATATATTTGTCTATTTGTACATACATAATAAAATATAATAATTACATATAAAATATTGTATCTATTTAATTTTTTAGTTTTATTTGATTTCAGCTTCTCTACTCTTTCCTGGTTCATCTTAAACTGGTTCTCACCAGGTTTGATTAAGAAAAAGACATGTTTTGCGGCATTCAGATTTCAAAAGGAGTTTTCTTTCTTTATTAATGTGTATCTTTGTATCTGATGGTCTCTGAGATAATATGAATAGCAGAGGAGTTTGAGAGTTATTACCAAAGTATGGGGGTGAGATTCATATAATGCCGAGAGGCTTCTGCATTTCTCTCTTTGCAATGCATATGCATTATTATTGTATGAGACTTAAAGACATAGTTTAGTCTGTCCTCATATATATTCACCTCATCATCTCAACATCATCTGCATTTGTGCATTTATACTAAATGTATTTAGAAACCACATTTTTACTCTGCAATATGTGTGGTTTTAACTAGAGCCCGACCGATATATCGGCCGGCCGATATTATCGGCCGATATGAGCTAATTGCATTTAAATCGGCATCGGCGTTTATAACGGCCGATGAAACATGAGAAACAGTCTCATATTCTTCACTCATGTTATGAGTGTTGCATAGTTTGCCCACCAGAGGGCGGTCTGCAGCTCCAGAGTTGCAACAGCGCCAGAAATCCACAAAGAAGAAAGCGATCAGCCAAGCCACCCAGGTGAGTCTGTCGTTCGTCATGTGAAATGATTGTAGATTTAGTTCATACACTGTATATAAAAACGGTGTGGTAGTTCTAGTTAACGGTCCTATCATTATCACTTCTAAATATTCTGTAACATCACACAGCCGCTAATGCATTGCTATATTAGATTAGCCACAAAGCTAATACCATGTTTATCAGTGGAAGAGCGCGAACGTTAATAAGAGGTCGAACTATAAAGTTAGCGTTTAGTGCTTATTCTATTGCGGTGTGTTTCCCACATAATGACCGCGTAATGGGCCTTTCACACAGGACGCGGTATGCACAGCGCTTGGCCGCTGGGTTTAGCGTTCCCCTTCAGATATAACGCGATTTGCGCTGCGTTGCGCTATGGCGTAGGCGGAGTTTTAAAAACTTTTAGCGGGAGCTCTTTCATAGTCTGTTGTTCCTCTTTTCGGTCAGCAGCAAACATGTATCTGTCCCGTTGTAAGAAGCGAGCGATAGCGCTAGTCCTGCTGATGAGAATTAAGAGAGAAGCAAGGAAGAAGAGGCTACCCTCAGGCCCAGGGAACAATTTGGTGAATTCAGGCTGGTTACGTTACTCTAACGCTAATATAGCTTCCTTTTTAGCAGGCCCCTTAAATGCTTGCTATTAACTTGTTTGAAGGTGGTTCTTCTCAAAATTGACAGCGGTGTGTTCATGGCACTAACGTTAACCATTTTGATTCAGACTGCACAAAGAGAAGAGGAGAAGATATACGGGTCCGTTGTGAATGTGTCTGTGAGAGCAAATATAGTGTAGTTACAGTAACTACAGTAGGTGCGTCAGAAATGATTAAATCAGAGGGGACATGTAAATAAATGTGAGCTGAACAAGCGCTTTTTTCTTTTCTTTTTTTTTCTTACATATTGTTTCAAAGCAGCTTTACAGACATAACAGGAAAATGTTGAAATAATATTGTTAAATATAAGGAGGTTAATACCTATTGCTTGACAAATAAAAAAATATATATATATTTCTCATTTTTGCCTATGTAGGAGATCCCTGTTTATTATTATTATAATTCTAATGATGACATGAGTAATGATACATGGTGATATTATTAATACACATGCTTATTCTTTCTATGTCTCTCTTTCTGCCCTACAGATGGCTGAAAAAGGTGAATGATGTAGCAGCAAAAGTGTGGGACTACTTCTGCAAATACTTTAACTTTAACTTTAGTATTATAATTTATTTACAGTACACACACAGACTGTTAAAATCAGCTTCAACTGGAAGAAAGTAAAAGTGTTAAATGTTTAAAATCAGACTGTTTTTTGATTGTTAAAAAATATATACTTTTGATGTGCAATTGTTTAGTGATTGAGACCGTAATCTAAGGCTTTTTTTTTTACATAAATCCCTTCTGGAAAATGGTTTATACAGCCCACATACATAGAACAGGCAGATATTTTGCCATTGAATGTTATGTAAGTGCAGCTTATAGGAAATGGGTCTAATATCCAGTTTATTTTCAAAATCAAAATATCGGCTTATAAATCGGCTCTTTTCAAGTTAATATCGGCATCGGCATCGGCCCCCAAAAATCCATATCGGTCGGGCTCTAGTTTTAACTCTGAATCTCATGACTTTAATGTATGCTACGACGGAAAACCAATGGTTAAAATTAATAAAACTCAAAACAGTCTGAATAATTTACTCTGGCTTCTACAACTTTCACTTAGGAGCAAAATTCTGCCTTTAAACGTAAAAAAAAAAAAAAGTGAAATATATCGTGATAATTATCGATATCGAATGATATTAAGATTTTTACCGTGATAATTTTTTTGACATAGAAGCAGTACAGCTATTATAGTGATGCAACACAATTACGAAAGTATTTTAGGAGCATCACATCAGCGTATCTAAAAGTCTCAAAACCACAAAGAAATGAGAACAAGATCTGCTCTGAAAAATAAACACAGGTACAGTCCCTCATTTTCCTCTCGTCCCATCTGCGCGGTTAACGTGGTGTCAGGTTTGGCGAAGTTAAAACTCCTCAAAGCGAGATGTGTCCCGCAGCAGCGCTCGCTGTCTCATCCCATCTCGTCCCCGCGCTCCCGTCGGCCGTCGTCTGAGGAGATGACTGCGGTTCTGGCTCTAGTTCGGCTTGTTCTGCCGGAGGCACGGGGCAGATCATGGGGTCAGAGGTCAGGGGTATCATTAGCGCTGGCCGAGAGGAGCGTGCAGCGAAGGGACAGGAGCTTGACACGCTGCCTAATCGTGGTCAGTGATTGGTCGAGGGCTGAGAGGCTACAGGAAACTCCCTGAGCAAGGACAAACTCTGAATTCACTCAGCTTTTGGTCTTTTTCTGGATGCAACAAACAAACAAATAAAAGTCCCATCCTACACCGTACCTCACTGAATATTGTTTCACATCAGTGAACTATAAAATGTGTACCAGTTCATTATTATTTGAAATATTTTTATAGTAGTTTCATTATCTTGCTTTGTTTCAATAATAATTTATATCTGACATATTTAATTTTTGTAAAAAAAAAAAAATATATATATATATATATATATATATATATATATATATATGGTAGAAATTCTAATTAAAATAAAAAAAATATATATATATATATATGAACATTTCATAATTGTACTTTGTTTTAATAATAACAATTTAAATAAATTTTTACATAATCGAAACTTTTTTTTTTTGTCAAAATCCATAATCTACAAAATCAAAGCCAATTCAGTTTTTTTAATATTCGTTACTGAATATTTTAAAGAAATTAATACTTTTCTTATTCTTCAGCAAGGAAGTATTAAATTGATTGAAATTGGCAGTAAATATATGTATAATGTTGAGAAAGAAATTTTCTGTGCATTAAAGAATCCAGAATAAAAAATGAATTACAGTTTCCACAAAAAATATTATAATAATTTTTTTTTTTTATTCAGTCTTTTTATATTTGATCAAACAAATACAGCCTTGGTGAAAATAATACTTATTTAATTTTTTTTTTTTTTTTATTGAATACTACTTTTTATATAATAATAATAATAATAATAATAATAATAATAATAATAATAATAATAAAACAATTTCATATATAATAAAAATAATACAAATTATTTAATAAATATATTTTATAGCATTTATTTTATTACTATTATTTTCATTATTATTTACTTGGTTTTTATAATAAAATAATTTATATGTGATCTTTTTTATATGTTGTTTAATATTTACACATCTTGCTCCTCTTCATGTTGACTTTAAAGCCGTCTTCTTGCTGATCCAAGCTGGTGTCCCAACTCTAACCATCTTTGAGCATCTTGAGTTAGTCCTGAGCAATCATCCTGACCATCGTATGTAAAGCTAACGGTAATGAAAAGCTGGTCATCTTCCAAACATCTCCGTCTCAGTCTGATACACTGATTTAAACATAAAAGGACAGTCGAAGAATCACCCAGATGTGCACAGCACACACAACTACACACACATGAGTCAGCCAGCCGGAGGGGACAGCAGCGACACACACACACACACACACATTATAATTACTACTGACTAACCCTAGAGAATATATGAGGAGTAGAAGACTGGATGCTCATAAAAAAATGAATGGAAGCCCTGTCTTACGACCATGAGAATCAAACATTTGGTTAATTTTTGAGAGAAGCAATGACTGTGATTTTTAACGATATATTTTTTTTATTTTTTATAATTTAATAAAAATGAAACATTATAAAATAATATAAAAAAAATATGTATATGCACCAGACCAACACACCAAATAAAAACTCGAGCTTCTCGTTCCAGCGTTTTATTTTCCATTGCAGTCCATGGATCTTCAGAGAATCCCATGATAAAGCACACAGTAAAAGCTGTAGCCAAAAGCACCATGCTATCAATTATCTCCACACCACAGTAACACAAGTTCACCTTCAAACACAATCCAACACTCAACTTAGAGCACATGGATCAATAAACCAATTAAAAGACACATCCAGGACATGCACGGACATGTTCAGAGCCACTTACAAACACGTAATGAGCCGTGAAGCGTGAACCACGACATGCTCTCAAAGACTGAGCACACGTGCAAATACAGACATGTATACGCTCATGTTATGGGTTATATGTAGCATGTCTCTATCTGTCATGCCTCACTTTCAGCTTTATAATAAACTGATGTGGTATTCAAAACACAGTAGGTTTACCATCAGTGTCCAAAGAACATGGTAAAACCATGCTACTTCTCTATAAAGATAATACTCTGTGATTCACCTTGAAGCAAAATACTAATTAGCAATTTAAAGCACACTAAAATCAATACGCTAATTAAAAATGGGCCTTTAGGCAGCATGTAAGAGCGACACAGAAATACAAGATAAGACATAAAAGACTAAACATGTACGACATGAGTTTTGAGATGCCCTCAAAGACTGATTATATATTCAAACACATGCATGTTGCTTATATACTGCAAATAAGAAATACAGTTAAATTAAAATAATGCTTATATATGATGGTTATAAATATTTGCAGGTACTGAAAGTAATAAAAAATATATATATATATATATATAAATAACAATTTAAGATGCATACATTTCTCTAAAATTTAAATTTAATGATATTAAAAAAATATATTTAAAAATACAAAAATAATAAAAAATAAATAAAAAAAATAATATGAAATATGTTAATATCTTACGCAACTGAGCTTCAAGTAAATATGCTTTTAAAAAATGCAAAACAATATAAAATACAGCTGAAGAATATATATTAAAATAATAATGTTTTAATTATATATATATATAAAAAAATAATGTAAAATGCATATATTTCTCTGAAATATAAATGCAATAATACAAAAAAAATTTTTTTTAATACTAACAAAATATTTTTACAAATACGTACACTTCTCTGAAATCTCTTAATATCTTATTCAATTGAGTTTCAAGTAAATATGCTTTAAAATATACAAAACGAGACAAAAATACAGCTGAAGAACATGATGTTTAGCATAGCAAGCAATCAAAAAACCCTAAACATGTATGACAACACCCTCAAAGACTGAATTAATATTCAAATTCATACACGCTCCTTATATATTGCAAAAACAAATAATAATAGTTATAAGCAATTAATGCTCAAAACAAGAAAAAATACTTGCAAAAAGCATGTCCCGATACGCAGCCAAGCTTGCATTTGTTCATGCATGCAAACGCAACTTTCAACACACGACATGTTCCGCTGGGAATAGTGTGTGATTTGTAAATATCTGAGATTGAAAATACTCACACACATGCACACACACACACACACACACACACACTGGGTACTTACAGGTTGCAGTTTCTAGGTAAGTAGTAGCAGTTTTTGACAAAGAAGAAGAAGCTGGAAACTCATCTGTCATCAACTGTATCATGACATTTTCACAGAGAGAGAGAGATGAGAGCGAAACTAAACGGAGCGAGAGAGAGGAAGAGTGTGGGAGGAGGAGGGGTCTGAGAGAGAGGGAGGAGAGGACGCCGCTGATGATTGAGACGAGTGGAGGAAGCGACAGATCGCCAACTGTGAAGCTCGGAGGGGGAATGAGTGACAGCGATCCCCGCGGGTCTGAGTGTGTGTGTGTGTGTGTGTGTGTGTGTGTGTGTGTGTGTGTGTGTGTCAAATGTGCATTCAGTAGCATGACTAGCTCTGAGCAAAGATACACATGCAAATGCTGCTACACACACATGACTGCAGGCAAAGACCTCAGAAAGAGCTTCAGTCCAACAGACACAAACACAGTTCTCTCTCTCTCTCTCTCTCTCTCTCTCAGTCTGTCTCTGGATGCTCAAGAGGACAGAGCTGTCATGTATCTTCATATATTCTCAGTTTCTTCTCAACTGTTCTGTTTCTCCTCTAACTTTATTCATCTCTCTCCGACTTGGGCTTCAAACGTGCATTTTAACTTTATAGTATTATTGTACTTTATTGGAGTGACAGTACACAGCGTTGCCAAACCATTAATATAGATACCCAAAAAATAAAATCGGTGACCAAAAATAAATAAGTTCCCAGATGTGTACAAATGTATATAATGATATAAAATGTATAAATACATTATAAAATAAAATAAAACAGAAAAAACTATATAAAATCTATACATTTTAAGGAAAAAACTAAATAAAATAATTATAGATAACGAAGTAAAAATGTATTATTTAAAATCTATATAAAAATATGCATAAAATATGTATAAAATATATAAATATTACTTAAAAATAAAATGTTAAATAAATAAAAATAAAACAATTACATACAGCAGAATAAAATAAAATAAAAATGTAAAAAATATTGTATGAAAGAAATTAATAAAATAAACTGTGAAATAAATTATTACAAATAATATAACAATGATTGAATAATAAAAATAATACAAACAAAATATTAAGTTTCTGAAAAAATAAAAATAAAAATAAAATTACTTCATAAAAATTTCAAAATAATATATTTAAATAACTTTAAAAACAAATATTTTATAAGGAATCAATTACGAAATTATAAAAAATTATGAAATTAAATATAAAAAAATTATTAGATACTAAAAAGAAATTGCTTATCTATATAGATCTGAGATCAGCACAGAGATTTACAGTTAATCACCTGTGAGTTCAGAAACTACATTTAAAGTGCAAATACATCTAGTTACGAGCCTCATGCTGAATTAACATAATGAGATGCACACATGTGCGTGTTTGTTTATGTGTGTGTGTTAGCTTAATAAAACATGCAATATTCATGCTCAGCTTAAAGTTAGGACACCATATGAACAGTTTATTAACATAATTGTAAGAAAATTAAACTGTTCTAAGATTTACACAATATTTACATAACGTTAAGCCAAAGTTTACTGAACATTCCTAACTAATAATAATGTAATGTTGTTTTAAATAGAGCTCTAATGTACTTCATTTGATTAAAGCGAGAGAGAGAGAGAGAGAGAGAGAGAGAGAGAGAGAGAGACGTTTGCTTGTGTTGATGTCAACTTCAGTCAAACTAATAGCACATAAATGACTCAATAGCAATCATCCAGCAACACACTCACACTCAGCTGACTTCATACACACAATTGATCATCAACTGCTGGAAGAAGTGATTGATTGAACAGTAGCTAGTTCAATCAATCGCAAAGAACCAATCAGAGGAGAGAGAGGCAGAGCTCAGGGCTCATTGGGTGTCAGATAATACACACTGTTTAAGTGGAGTATGCAGTGTGTTCTACACTGTATGGATATGTTACAAAATACAGTAAATTTGTCAAAAATGGTGCACAATACAAGCAGAGTGGAATATAGTATCCTAACGCCTGATGTCAGACTCCCAATGTTACCAATCAACCAGAAGTGACACAAACTGACCATTTTTGCATCATTATAATGTCAATTTTACAGTTAACGGTATTTTAGAAAAAAAAAATATATATATATGCTAAATATAAAAATATTATCTTTCACTTATTATTTCACTAAATATAATATTTTAATTGTTGTTTCATAACAAATTCACTTGAATGCATTGTTTTCAGCCAAGTGTCTTCCTTCCTCTCACAGAACAAACAGCTGGACAATAACCAGTCTGGATATAAAAGTGGCCATTTAACCTTGCTGTCAGTCACTGGCTAAAATTATATGCACAATTTTTTGTTCAATGGGGCTGAATTCATTGCGATTGATGAATCTGATTTTAGTGTTTACATGAACGCTAAATAAAGTGATCGGGTTGATGTGCATTAATATTTATCAATTTATGGGCACTGTTGCACATGTGCAGTTTTTTTCCGTGGTTCAATCTGATGGAGTGTTTGCGTTCACTCTCAGTCGTATTAGAAGAGGAATAAACCACCCCCTTCCATTCGATCTCAATTTTATTCAGATCGATTAAGGTGTTTACATGAAGATTGAGCCGTCAATCCGATTACAAACAGATTATTTGGTTGCATGCAAACATATCCACTGAAGCGCTATGGACTGCAAGAGCTGAGTACAAATCTTCAGTTCTCATTCTCCCAGATCTATATGCTGCATTTGACACTGTTAATCATCAAATCCTTCTGTCCATCACTGGGCATCACTGGAACTGTACTCCACTGGTTTGAGTCTTACCTCACAGGTAGGTCCTTCAAGGTGGCTTGGGGAGGAGAGGTATCCAAATCACATCAGCCGGTCACTGGGGTTCCTCAGGGCTCAGTTCTTGGACCCCTCCTCTTCTCTGTTTACCTATTTATTGACCTGCAGCTCAACCGGTCAAAGACAGAACCTCTTATCGTCCCAGCCACCTCATCAGTACAGCACCAGTTTACCATCCAACACGGCCAATCAATGATACTCCAATCGAGTTCACCCACGAATCTTGGGGTGATCCTTGATGATCAGACTTTTAAAGATCACATTGCAAAAACAGCACGATCATGCAGGTTCGCACTACGATACAACAGAAAGATAAGACCATTCCAAACAGAGCATGCAACACAGCTTCTTGTCATTTCTAGGTTGTACTATTCCGATGTTTCTGCTGGACTTCTAACATGTGCAAACAGAATTCTGCATATAATTCACATCTAGTTTTCGATAAGCCCAAGAGAGCCCATGTCACAACGCTTCACATCTCTCTACACTGGCTTCCATTCGTGGCTCGCATCCAGTTCAAGACATTGGCATGTCTACACTCTCAGAAATAAAGGTACAACAGCTGTCCCTGGGGTGGTATCTTTTCTAAAGTACGTATTTATACCTAAAGGGTGCATTTTGGTACCTTAAAGATTCATATTAGTACTTAAAGTGTACATATTAGAAACTAATAACCTCTTAAGGACATTTTCTTCAAGAGTCAATTGAAAACTCATCTCTTCCATGAGCATCTAACTGCCTTCAATAATAATAATAAATGTAAAAAAATCTAAGCCTTAACATTTTCTGTTCACGTATTATCCTCCTGTCCTAGCTTTTTACTATTTTGAACGATGACCGAAACCTTGTATAACGAACACTTCTCGTGTTTATTGTGATTTAATGATACATCATTTGTAGTATTCCTCAACTGTAAGGTTCTGCCAAAGTGTCTGCCAAATTAATAAATGTAAATGTATAAAAACTTTCCATTCCATTTTTATAATGCATTTGCATAAAATAGATAGATGCAGTGTTCAAGGCTAGCTTTCCATTTCAAACATACTGTATCATCTGTGTATTGCTTTGATTGAATGTGCATATATGAAACAATATGTATCAAACAGTCAAAATAATTATTACGTAATGCTTACTGTTTCATACAATATTTTTAAAAACAGTATTGCATATACAGTATATGATCAGCATACTACACTACTTTCAAGATCAGTTAGGACTATCATACCTAGAAAAAGTGACTTGTTACATTCCCATGTAACGTAGAACCAGTTATTACGCACTCTAGTTTTTAAATTAATGAATTAGAAGTGGAAATTCTACAGCAAAATGAAGTGTGTGCTACACAACTGCATCTGACTGCAATAACAGAAGATGACCCTATGATTTTAGCCTCGCACAATACTCATGGTGGACAGTATACGAATTGGAACACAGTTCAGATTCTGAAGGAAAATTCTATTTTTATAAAATCAATTTTAAAAATCTGCAGTTGTTCCTCAAAATGCCTTTTCCCTTCATTACCAGAGAAATAATGCTGGGAGAAGCGACTGTTATATCAAAAAGTATTGTACGGAACAAGAGGTCTTCTCCAACCCCAAGACAGGATGTAATTATCACAGCTCTTCACACAAACACACTGCAATCTGAGTCTCAGCAGACTTCATTAAGGATTTAATACCAATCTGCTTGACCCCACGACACATATTCATGACGCAGGGGAAGCGTACAGTCCAGCTGATTCACAGAGAGAGAGAGAGACAAACTGACTAAATAACTAAAATACTGAATAACGTGTTCCCAAGCCATTTTACTTTAGTAATGGGACATATTTCTGAGAGGAATATTCAATGAAAAAATGCATTTTTTGACCAATTAGTATTCAGCACACACACACATACAGTAAATACATAAATCCGTTGCTTATTTGAGAACGTCACTTAAGAACTAATAACGCAACAATGTTGAGTTGCTTCATTAAAAACTTGGTTGTATCACTGTTTTAAAAGCTCACTGTATTATGTAGAGTATTATGAGAGAGAGATGTAATGAGCGAGTGAGATTACCTGCATCTGATACAATATTAATTCTTTAGCTCAGTCTCATATTCACAATAAAACATTAGTTTGATTGTCCAATGAGGAAAGCGATGTCTTTGTCGTATTATCCTTTTATCTGTTAAGGGTGATTTCCGATGTGATGACTATGCTGCTCACTGCATTTGTTGGCTTCGTCCTACAAGCTATTGTTGAAAGTAAAATAGCTTCCTTTTTTATAACCCTGTTTCACAGTGTGATTGCATTTTTTTGAAATATATTTTAGATAAATGAAAAAGAAATATAAAATATAAAAAAATATAAAACATTTTGTAGAAAAGTACAAATAAATAAATATATATATACATATATAAATATATATAAATGCATTGCTATATATTTTTCTTTACAAAACAATATACAAGTTTGAAGTTTATATAAATAAAATATAATGGCATGATGTGGGTTAAAACTTGATGAAGAGCCTTTTTTTGTATTTTGAGCCTAGGTATATTTATATTTATATATTATTGTTATATTTAAATGCATTTTAAATATAAAAATGCATTGCTAAATAAAATAAATAAATAAATTATAATTTTTTAAAAAGTATTTTAAATTTCTTAAATTAAAGTACATATACCTATATATATATATATATATATATATATATATATATATATATATATATATATATGTATATATATATATATATATATATATATATATATATATATATATAATTTTTTTTTCTTTATTTTGTTTTCTTTACAAAATAATAAACAAGTTGGGAAGCCTAAATTATAACTCACTAAATGTATTAAACTACAAAAAAAAATGTTTCTGGAAAATTATATATATATATATATATATATATATATATATATATATATATATATATATGATTAAAATTATAGCTAATTAGTTTGTAGTTTTTTATAATTAAAACATTCTTACTGATGATTTCAAGCCTTCAGGCGCTCAAAAATCAAGACACACATGCACTAATTAAACGGCCAGTACTGGTTAGTAAATCTTTAGAGGTTCTTAATGAGTTTTTGAGGAAGAGTAAATAAAGTAAAAAGCAGGTCACAGGTTGGGCAACGGTTAAAACTCAGACAAATGCTTTCCATTGCTGCATAATTATGTGACACTGCAGTTCAGCATATAAAACAATTAACCCAATAAAGCCTGACATATCAAATAACGATTTGAAATTTGAACAACAGTTTATTGAGACTTTAGACAAAATCTTTTTAAAAATAAAAAAGTATGCATATAAACTTTTGAGGAATATTATATTCCATATATCAGACATTTATATATCAGGCTCATATATTAGGATGATATAGTGAGAATATGGAGCTCGTACTCAAGGAGTTAAAAACGCTATTTCATTTTATTAGCAAAACTAATTGGTGCAGATGGCGATATTTATATGGCACAAAAAGATTAAATTCTGATAGCTTTTAATGTAAATCACTGAGATCATTATAACAGACTAAAATGCATAAAATATTCTATTAACTTTATAGAATACTTAAAGTCAAAGTTCTCAATATGAAGTTAACATGATCTCAACATGCTATCCACATTACTGTTATGCCTCCATTCTCCTACTGTTTGTCAACTATTGACTTTGTAAACTATTTTTAGCAGAAATATCAGACATAACTACGTCTCCTGAGCTTCTAAAGAGCAACGTTTGAGTAATAAAATGCTTCTCCGGGAATGTCATGCTGGTGTAAACAGATCGAAGAACAGATCGATGAACTACAGACAGCAGAATATGAAAATATTAATACCAAAAATGACTGTTGTCCCGTTTGTCCTTGAGTGAGGACAGGGTGATGTATCCATGTCTCACTCTCATTACACTCGTCTGTCTGAAAGTCTGCATGTCTTCCTGTGTGGTGGATGAGATGCAACCTGATCCCTTTACATGGATCTTTAACCCCATCCATCCAGTACAGATGAACCCATTCTCTCACGTTTCTAAACAAGCTTGTTCTCTTCAATGGTCGGCAGTGGTGGACAGTAACGGAGTAGCTTTACTTCGTTACTGTACTTAAGTACATTTTTCAATTATCTGAACTCTATTGGAGTAGTTTTATTTTGAGTAACTTTTACTTTTACTTCACTACATTCCAAAGCATAAGATCGTACTTTTAACTTCACTACATTTCATAAAACATATCGTTACTCCCTATAATATATCACGTGCTCCGACACGCAGAAGCGGTGTCTGATTCATCATGAATGAACTGAGTCTTTTCAAAATAAACTTTACTTGGATCGCGAATCGCACCAAACGATTCGTTTACGAATTAGAATGATCCGATTGCAGCTGTTCTGGAGTCGACCACTCACTGATTCAAATGAACCGTTTAGTGCGAGTCTCCTGAAGTAAGAACCGTGAGATCTTGTGAGCGTGCGTGCGTCTTATGTTGCTAAAAGTAAGTTATTAATGTCGAAATTTAGGATTAATTATTGTAACTGAAAATCATATTTAGGTCAAAATTGTCAGTTGTTTGGGAACTAAATCCGCTTTAAAGAGAGAACTATTTAAGCCCACTGAAATGCTCCAGTGCAAAGCAGACACATCTATCAGTGTCTCCGTGTATTAGGTTAAAAAATAAAATAAAATAACCTTAAACTAACACAGATTAAATAAAATAACTCATGCTTGTCCAAATTCCCCGCAACCGTAATATTAAATGGAGTTATTTTTTACATTCTTTGGTCGAAGTTTTCAGATCGGCACTTCGGAGTCTGTTCGCGACTCCGTTGATTCAGATCGGCACTTCGGAGCCTGTTCGCGACTCGGTTGATTCAGATCGGCACTTCGGAGCTTGTTCGCGACTCGGTTGATTCAGATCGGCACTTCGGAGCCTGTTCGCGACTCGGTTGATTCAGATCGGCACTTCGGAGCTTGTTCGCGACTCCGTTGATTCAGATCGGCACTTCGGAGCCTGTTCGCGACTCGGTTGATTCAGATCGGCACTTCGGAGCCTGTTCGCGACTCGGTTGATTCAGATCGGCACTTCGGAGCTTGTTCGCGACTCGGTTGATTCAGATCGGCACTTCGGAGCCTGTTCGCGACTCGGTTGATTCAGATCGGCACTTCGGAGCCTGTTCGCGACTCGGTTGATTCAGGTCGCCACTTCGGAGCCTGTTCGCGACTCGGTTGATTCTGGTCGCCTCTTCGGAGCCTTTTCGCGACTCGGTTCATTCTGATCGGGAAATTGGAGCATGTTTGAGATTTTTTTAAATTCAGATCTGGACATCGAAGCAAGTTTGTCAAACGGTTAATTGGTGATAAATGAATATTTGGACTTGAGGCTTTTTTTTACCTGTCGATTCAGCATGTACATGGACCCACACACAAAGGTGGACACACTCTAGACTTAATCATCAGTAAAGCTCTAAACTTTTCATCCATTGTTATTAAGGACGTTATTCATAACCGCACTGAAAATAAGTAAATATTGTTAGCTGATGCTAACTGTCTAGCTAACAAGCTTGCTGGTGCTAACTTGAGGTAATTTTATAAATAATGTCCAAATATTTTTATTCAACCACCTATATATATATATATATATATATATATATATATTACATCTGGGGAGAAAAGAAAGGATGTGATGTTCAGAACATGGTTACTACAGTAATTATCAAAGAGGGGAAGAGATGCACCCAGTTTGGACAGGGGTGTTTTTACACCACAGACAAGGTTTGAGAAGGAAAAAATCATTATGAAAATATAATTATATTTTCCTTAAAATCTTCAGGCCTTATTATCATGTCATATATAACTATGATGTTCTGTAAAACAACAAACTTTAAAATACTTTGTTCTTACTGGTGAAAATCAGATGGTCATCTCTGTTTTCTCTCAGGTACATCACAGTGTAAGCTTCACAGTGAACATTACTCTCATCAGCGTAGTCCATATCAACAACAAAAATATATCTTCACTCCATATAGTGGTTATTTTGGAAAAAATCCCAGGTATTTTGAGCAGTAGGATTATTAAAAAAAAGTGCTAATATAAAATTAAATTAGCCTATATATAAAATTGCAAACATCTATCTTTCAGTACTTTTTTACTTAAGTACATAAAACATTTAGTACTTTTGTACTTTCACTTGAGTAAAATTGAAAAAGGAGTACTTTTACTTTTACTGGAGTAATATTTTATTATACGTATCTGTACTTTTACTCAAGTACTTGATTTGTGTACTTCGTCCACCACTGATGGTCGGGAACACAGAGTTGATCTTAAAGGGATAGTACACCGAAAAAAGACACTTTGTTATAATTTACTCACCCTCATGTGTTTCTATCTTCTGTGGAACATGAACGTAAATCAGTGCTCATTACTTTCCTTGCATTCATAACTTAAAGTGTACTCGGTCTGATTTCATTGCTTTTCACTGACTTGGCATGGCATCGACACATGGTTGATAGCAAAAACAACTGGCATTTTTTGCCATTTGTTCATGGGTTGTTGTTGTTACCTAAACTTAAACTATTAAATATAAATTATGTTAATTGAAATAAAGCAGAAATTAAATGAAAAAAAAAAATTAGAAATGTTGCCTTGGAAATTTGCCTTGGAAATGAAATACAACTAAAACCACAACTGAAAATAAATTTAAACTAAATAGTAATAAAATGTCTAAAGTACATCACAAAGTACTAAAAATTAAAGGTCCCGTTCTTCGTGATCCCATGTTTTAAACTTTAGTTAGTGTGTAATGTGGTTGTTAGAGTATAAATAATATCTGTAAAATGTTAAAGCTCAAAGTTCAATGCCAAGCGAGATATTTTATTTAACAGAATTCGCCTACAAAAAACGTCCCGTTTGGACTACATCCCTCTAGTTCCTGCAGGAATGACGTCACTAAAACAGTTTTTTGACTAACCTCCGCCCACATGAATTCACAAAAAGGGGGCGTGGTCTTGTTGCGCTCCGACGGAGAAGAAGGAAGAGCTGTGTTTGTGTTCGACATGTCGTTGAAACGCTGTTATTTTCATCTCTGAGTCCAATCATCTTTGTTTGGGCTTCCCAGGGACTGTACTTTGAGATTAATGGTTACAATTTATGTTTAATTCGGTTCCCGAAAATTATTATCTGCATGTAAAACTATGTACAGCACATTTTGCTGAGGACAGCTTCCTCAATCAGTTTAATGCCGGATTTGCACAAAGATTATTCTTGAAAGATGGAGCACTTCCCCCTTTGTCTGGAGAAGGCATTGTTTATTGACCACAACCGTTACGTGTATTTTATTATTTAAGTTGGTGTGTTTAACAGTTTCTGTAACTTATTACACAAAGGGCAACGCTGTTTAGCTTTGTTAACTAGATGTTAGGGCTGTGCAAAAAAATGAATGTGATTTTCATGTGCATTTTGTCAGTAAAAACGCTCCTGTGATTATAAATACATCTCCAGCACATGTTCTTACCCACTTGCTTCTCAAAACTAGTCCAATCACGTTAGCAGGAGGGCAGTGCGTGCCCAGCTGTTGTCGAATCACAACACAGGAACCGCTGGCCCAATCAGAACTCGTCACGTATTTCTAAAGGAGGGACTTTATAGAACAAGGAAGTCATCAGCCTGTTTTTATCAAAGAGCAGTATACAGATGTGTGAAAAATACTGTTTTTTTACACGCAAAACATGAACACATGTTATATTGCACACTGTAATCACAACCAAAGCTTCAAAAAAGCGTGAAAAACGGGACCTTTAAAATGAAAAATGAAATATAAAAGCTAATGCAAAATAATAATAAAAACTATAACAGCACATATAATATAATAACAAAAGCATAAATAATATGAATTAAAATAACATTGATTTTGACACATTTAATTAGCAATAGAAAGCAAAACAATACTATTAGTCTTCCTTTAACACCTATCCAACTAACCGCTCAGTTTCTCTTAATGTTCCTGGCAGAGGTCAAAGAGTTCTTCCACCCGTTCTAGGATAGTTCAGTCAAAAATGAACATTTGCTGTTAATTTAGTCATTTAAACTGGACATAGACTGGTAAATCTTCTTTACTCTTCTACTGAAGAAAAACAGTAAGTCTTCTACTGTATATCAGACGGCCTGAGGGTGACTAGATAAACAGCAAATTTTATATTTGGGTGAACTATTCTTTTAAGATGTTTTCTCATCATATTAAAGACTTTTTCATGACACAGATTAAGCATTACCAAAAATTGCAGCATTTTTGGTATTTAGACGAATAAATATTGCTCCATTTTTGAATCATTTTTAAATTCGAGGGCATCCATAAAAGAAGGTCTCCAGAGTACAGTAAGTAAACACACAGAAATTCTCTCCCTCAAGCACACACACACACACACACACACACTTGTAAGCATGCTTTATTAGTATGCATGTGCACATCCTCACTAACTAAAACACACATGCTCGCAGAAGTTCAGAGGGCATGGATGAGCTCAAAGACCTCATGACACCTACCATGATCACATGTGCTCATCATCTGGCAGGATTGAGGTCAAAGGTCACACACAGCTGTGGTGGAGGATATCTGACTCAACTAAACAATTCCTGCCGGCATGTTCAACTCAGTATTTGTTACATATAACGAAACTGAAAACTGTAGACTCATGTATAAACTCTATACATGCTAAAACACATGCACACACACACACACACACAGAGGGTCCCTGTGCTATCATATATTTATGACAAGCATCGGGAATCAATTCGCTTTGACTCACAAACACGAGCCAAACAAACTCCATCTGTCTAATGAACCGCAGGACCGTCTGAATCCATCCCCCTTTACACGGATTGATCAGCACGGAGAACACATTACTATTTCACATTTTACTACAAAACCCTAAATATGAAGCTACACATAGAAAATACAAATACTCACTCATCTGTCGGTCCTCCGTTTCCGTATTTGCTTTGGAGGAGTAACATCTAAGTTGATACTTAACTGAGAATTCAATTAATTTTTACTTAAAATATTAAATCCGTCATGTTATAGAACGGTCAGAAACATTTAAGTTACACAGACGTACATGCAAACGTTTAGTTAACGCATTGCAAGCATCCCAGCACATTGTAGAATCAAATGCATGTCTAATAAACTGTTGGGTGTGTGTGTAACTCACCAGCTTGCGTTGACACCATCCGCAGACGCCGCAGAGAGCCACCAGCCAAACTCCACACACCGTCACAGCCAACGACACCAGCAGCACGCTCAGAGAGACCGAGCCTGTGAAACACACACACAACGTTCACGTCCAAGCGTAGGGTGAACAGGCTCACATTTACTCTGACGAGTTCATAAAGTCTCTGAAGTCCTATGGATCGATATTTGTCAGGATGGGAACAGATGGGACTGGAGATCAGTTGGAGAGGGAAAGAGGGAGAAGGAGATGTCACTAAAGTATTTAAGATATAAATTTGAGATGCAAGATCAACATGTAGACGCACAAGTAATGTACGTGCATGCTAAAATGACACATGAAATCAAGCTTGCTAAGATGTGTCTGCTTTAGGATACATAATGCACAGTATAACATTGGAGTAGTATGGGACACCGTCACGTCACTTCACTTATCACATGTTTCATTCAACCTTTATTTCTTCAGAATAAATTTCACCAGCTTTTATATTTTGTTATCTACATTCAGATATTTAAAAGTAGTTCTGGGAAAGGGATTGCATTTTCTCTATCTCACACAAACG
>NW_020529171.1:97500-102500 GCF_003368295.1 Carassius auratus
GACACAGAGCAGTAGATTATGTTTGTGACTCTCTCACACACACACACACACACACATCTGGGTCTTTTATCAGAGTGTGTGTCAGTGTAATCGCTGCTGACCCCGGGGAGCAGAAGAGAGGAACGAGAGGATGAAGGTACGTTTGCGCCTCCGGACAGAGGAGGAGTACAACTGATGAAACCTAAACGAGAGAGAAAGCGTCCCCGCTGAAGGACACACACACACACACACACACACACACACACACACTACTGGAGCCCGTGTTTGTTCGTCTTAATAGTGTGCAGTTAACAGACACAGACAGACACAGACAGATAAGGAGAAGTTTGGTAATTGTTCATTCAGCCGCTTTAAGTGATTCAGATCTCTGATATATTAATACTGAAACCTCACAGATTGTGAATCTGCACTATTTAAAGATGGACCGTGTAAAAATAACAATAACTCGCTCTCCACCCTCCAAAGACCACAAATATCCCAAAGCTCACAGCTCATTCCTAGAAATGCCAAACGCTGGTGGGAAATAAACACCTCAAACGAGATCTTTTTAATATCTCAACTCTTTCTTACAGACAACAACACAACACATCTCACAAACACGCCAAAGTCATATTACACTCCAAAATCTAAAGAAATAAAGTAAATAAATTGTAGTGCTTTGAATCGTTAATAATAATAATAATAATAATAATAATAATAATAATAATAATAATAAGTAGCAGTAGTAGCAGATTTATTAACAATAATATATAAAACAATAATATTTATTGGTATATTATAATAATAATAATAAAGTAGCAGTAGTAACAGATTTATATATATATACAATAACAATAATATATAAAACAATATTTACTGTTAGTATAATAATAATAATTTAATTAGTAAAAGATTTACTAATAATACTATTTATAGGTAGTATAATAATAATAATAATAATAATAATAAGTAGTAGTAGTAGTAGTAGCAGATTTACTAACAATAATATATAAAACAACAATATTTATTGGTAGTATAATAATAATAATAATAATAATAATAATAATAATAATAATAATAAAGTAGCAGTAGTAACAGATTTACTAACAATAATATATAAAACAACAATATTTACTGTTAGTATAATAATAATAATAATAATAGTAATAATAATAACAATATTAAGTAGTAGCAGATTTACTAACAATAATATATAAAACAATATTATTTATTGGTAGTATAATAATAATAATAATAACAATATTAAGTAGTAGCAGATTTACTAACAATAATGTATAAAACAATAATATTTATTGGTAGTATTATAACAATAATAATTAGTAGCAGATTTAATATAAATAATATATAACCATATATATAAAACATTAATATTTATTGGTAGCTTAATGATAAAAATAATTATTATTATATTTTAGGCAATATTTTTTTGATAGTATATGCTGACAATTAGGAATATGTTATTTTTCATACATAACAAATTAATAAATATGGTTTATGAAAGTCTTACATTCATAATTTCATATGAAATTATCCTAAAATAGTTTTCATGCAAAGTGTGATCTCTTATCTCTTTTTGTCTTTTGGCATAAACTGTGTCCTGGACAGGTTTTAAAAACATTCACCCAGGGAAACCGTGTTTCTCGTGAGTGCAGTGATCTTTTAAGCGTCATAAACTCAAACACTTTTCATCGAAATCTCCTAAAACCAAGTTATCTGAGCGGCAGTCCTCCTTCATTTGACAGCTCTCTATACCGACTGTGTTGATCTTTTATGAAACACATGATCTTGACATCGCACACAGCATGAGAGGGAGAGCTGTGTGTGTGTGTGTGTGTGTGTGTGTGTGTGTGAGCTCTTGAGTCTTATCAGAGGTACGAGAAGATGATTAGAGCTCAAGTGCATTAGAGTCACACACATACAAACATCTATTAGCTCTCCTGATTGACTCTTAATGATTTACTGAGCTCACAGCGCTGCATTAAAACTCCTGATAACAAACTCATTCTGCTTTTATGCTCTTTGGGATTAATATGATCTGTTCTTGACTGGACTTGGCAAAAATAGCCTTTGTTGACGTGTAAATGAGTCGACATAACATTTAATGAAACTAAACTGTAATTAATGGATCATAGGGGGAATTTCAGTAAGTTTTCACATATACTAAAGGACCAAAATGTATATTTATGATTTATTTATGTTTCTGAAAGAAGTCTCTTATGCTCACCAAGGCTGGATTAAAAAACAGTAAAAACTGTAATATTGTGAAATATTATTACAATTTAAAATAACAGATTTATAAGGGAATATATTTTAAAATGTAATATATTTCTGTGATCAAAGCTGTATTTTCATCATTATTCCTCCAGTCTTCAGTGTCCCATGATCTTCAGAAATCATGAAAATATGCCGATTTGCTGCTTCAACAAACATTTCTGATTATTATCAATGTTGAAAACAGTTGAAATCAGTGGTGGACAGTAACGGAGTAGCTTTACTTCGTTACTGTACTTAAGTACATTTTTCAAGTATCTGTACTTTACTGAAGTAGTTTTATTTTGAGTAACTTTTACTTTTACTTCACTACATTCCAAAACATAAGATCGTACTTTTAACTTCACTACATTTCATAAAACATATCGTTACTCCCTATAATATATCACGTGCTCCGACACGCAGAAGCGGTGTCTGATTCATCATGAACGAACTGAGTCTTTTCAAAATAAACTTTACTTGGATCGCGAATCGCACCAAACGATTCGTTTACGAATTAGAATGATCCGATTGCAGCTGTTCTGGAGTCGACCACTCACTGATTCAAATGAACCGTTTAGTGCGAGTCTCCTGAAGTAAGAACCGTGAAATATTGTGAGCGCGTGCGTCTGATGTTGCTAAAAGTAAGTTATTAATGTCGGAATTTAGGATTAATTATTGTAACTGAAAATCATATTTTTATTATTTATTTTATATATTTTATTTTGATAATTTAGAATTATTACTGAAATACAACCTTTTTTGTTTCAAACAGTTCATTGAACAATAATAAATGAAGTACCTGAAGCTGACAATGAAGTAAATGTATAATAATTAGCAAAGGTGATTAATTTAGCCTGTAAAGCGCGTGTGAGGGGCGGAGAAGCGCCGCGGAGCGTCAGACGCGCTTGAGGACCAAACACAGCAGAGTGGTAGGAAACTTCACTCCTCTCTCTTTTACTATAGCGATTTATTTTTAGATACGTGATCTGAGTCTTTCATAGAGTTGTAGAGTTAGAGTTATTAGAGAAATATAATTATTTTTTACATTGATTCAGATCGGCACCTCGGAGCATGTTCGCGACTCGGTTGATTCAGATCGGGACTTCTGGACTTCGGAGCATTTTCGCGACTCCGTTGATTCAGATCGGCACTTCGGAGCCTGTTCGCGACTCGGTTGATTCAGATCGGCACTTCGGAGCATGTTCCCGACTCGGTTGATTCAGATCGGCACTTCGGAGCCTGTTCGCGACTCGGTTGATTCAGATCGGCACTTCGGAGCATGTTCCCGACTCGGTTGATTCAGATCGGCACTTCGGAGCCTGTTCGCGACTCGGTTGATTCAGATCGGGACTTCGGAGCCTGTTCGCGACTCGGTTGATTCAGATCAGGACTTCGGAGCCTGTTCGCGACTCGGTTGATTCAGATCGGCACTTCGGAGCATGTTCCCGACTCGGTTGATTCAGATCGGCACTTCGGAGCATGTTCGCGACTCGGTTGATTCAGATCGGCACTTCGGAGCATGTTCCCGACTCGGTTGATTCAGATCGGCACTTCGGAGCATGTTCCCGACTCGGTTGATTCAGATTGGGACTTCGGAGCATGTTTGAGATTTTTTTTTAATTCAGATCTCGAAGCAGGAAGTGTTTGTCAAACAGTTAATTGGTGATAAATGAATATTTGAACTTGAGGCTTTTTTTTTTAGAGGAGTAACGTTAGACAGACATGAATGTTTATTCAGAACGGTACTGAAAATAAGTAAATATTGTAGCTGATGCTAAATGTCTAGCAGGCTTGCTGGTGCTAACTTGAGGTAATTTTTATAAATAATGTACAAATATTTTTATTCAACCACCTATATATATATATATATATATATATATATAGATAGATAGATAGATAGATAGATAGATAGATAGATAGATTACATCTGGGGAGAAAAGAAAGGATGTGATTTTCAGAACATGGTTACTACAGTAATTATCAAAGAGGGGAAGAGATGCACCCCGTTTGGCCAGGGGTGTTTTTACACCCCAGACAAGGTTTGAGAAGGAAAAAAATCATTAAGAAAATATAATTATATTTTCCTTAAGATGTTCTTCCTAACTTCAGGCCTTATTATCTTGTCATATATAACTGTGGTTTTCTGTAAAACCACAAACTTTAAAATACTTTGTTCTTACTGGTGAAAATCAGATGGTCATCTCTGTTTTCTCTCAGGTACATCACAGTGTAAGCTTCACAGTGAACATTACTCTCGTCAGCGTAGTCCATATCAACAACAAAAATATATCTTCACTCCATATAGTGGTTATTTTGGAAAAAAATCCCAGGTATTTTGAGCAGTAGGATTATAAAAAATTTAAAAAAGTGCTAATATAAAATTAAATTAGCCTATATAAAATTGCAAACATCTATCTTTCAGTACTTTTTTACTTAAGTACATACAAAATTGAGTACTTTTGTACTTTCACTTGAGTAAAATTGAAAAAGGAGTACTTTTACTTTTTACTGGAATGATATTTTATTATTCGTATCTGTACTTTTACTCAAGTACTTGATTTGTGTACTTCGTCCACCACTGGTTGAAATAGAGTTAAAAAAAATATTTATTTGAATAGAAATCTTTTTAACATTATAAATGTATTTACTCTAATTTTTGAACAATTTAATCCATCCTTGATGAATAAAAGTACTATTTCATTAAGATCCGCTTTATGTGTTCCCCAAGTGTAAGTGGAAAAATTACT
>NW_020529171.1:105000-155518 GCF_003368295.1 Carassius auratus
TTACATTTTAAATATCACTTCTTTATATTTGAAATATATATATATATATATATGTATATATATACATACTGTATATATAATGAAGCACAACAGTTAAGAAATACATACATAGGAACTGCTGAATATGCTTAAAAAATGTAAAAAATAAAAAAAATTAAAAATTTGCTTTGCCACCACAGAATTGTATATATATAATCAAGTTGTAATATTTATAAATATAGATATTTCACAATAGTACTGTTTTTTCTCAATCATGTTGATCAGATAAATGAGCATAAGAAATTAAATATTTCAAAAATCTTACAAACCAAACTTTTGAACAGATGTATAGGTTTGTTTGAAACCCTAACCCTAGCTAAACTAACAATGCTTACCAAACAAATGAAACCGGTGTCATGTTATGTACATCACCCATAATGCATTTCAGCACCCTTGTACACCGTCAAGAACAGAATGAGTCCAAAAGGCACCTGCCTTGACCTGTTCAACACCATGAACATGACGGCACAGCTGTGTACGTTTACCCATCGTCCTCTTTTTCCACGTTTAACAGCACCATCTGATGCAGGAATCACGATGGCGACTCGCTGAACCGTAACGCTGGAGTCCATGAGCGACACAGAGTCTTGCTTCAGGACACAACAAACACAATTCATGTGACAAAACCATCACATCCAGAGACTTACGGTTATTAAACCAGTATAATCTTAAATTAAAACACCTAAATGACATAATTAGACCTGTGCTGCAGGCTCACAGGAATATTAATTAATCAGCTTTAGCAGACGGGGTCCAAATACCTCGTTTTTTAATTTGGCCTTTTCAAACTAGTTTCCTCTTGTGGCCGTTCTGGACCGTGATGTGCCTGCTTGGGTTTTCATGGATATGGTCATTTAATCTGTTCTCTGACTGTTTTAAATGTGGTGATAAGGTTCTGTGAAAGAAATCAAATGTTCCTTAATTTCTTGAATAAAAGTGCATTTTTATACATTGTGCAAAAACATTTCGTTCAAAACTCATGACTTCCAGTTCAAAACTACCATTTATAGATGGGTGTGACATCACAAGAATAGAAACATTAAGTCCCGATGATTTAAAAACCTGAAGGTCAAAGTTTTAGTCTTTAGAGCATAATTTAGCCCAGTGTTATATGTAACTAAAACTAAGAAAGAAAGTGTTTTTAAATTGAAATAAAGCAGAAATGTTACTAAATATAAATTAGATTTGACGGGTGAAAATTATTCCCTTGGTAAATAAAATGAAATAAAATAAGTTGAAGATGAAGTATTAAAATTACTAACACTGAAATAAATATCAAGTTAAATAGAAATGTTTATAATTAAATCTATCAAAAATGACAAATGTACATAACAATAAAACTAAAAAATGAAATGAAAGCATTCAAATTATATAAATAATATAATTCAAAATAGTAATAAATACTATAATAGTATAAAAATAATACTAGTTTAGCCTATACACAAAATATATTCCAGTCCAAGAAAAAATTAAACGTCATTTTTCATTTTCACCTGATAAAGGAAAAATAAAAGTCTAATTTCCAACATATTTTGGCAAAAAAATGTAAATACATTGAAAAGGTGCTAGTAAATTTCACAGAAAATTACAAAAAAAGGCTAATTACAGTGAATTAAATAACTGTATGATGTAACGGAGACATCGCTCTATTTTCATATAAAGCTGCAGATGCTGTGAGGTAGAAATGCTGTTTGTGTGAAACATTAGTCTAAATAAATGCTCTTCTTGGACTGGGAAGAAAGTAGTGAGCTCTTTAGGTTACAGTATGTTCTCAAAAGATCAAGGAACATTTGATTCCTTATGATACAAGCCCTTTAACGGGCCCTGAATGATCTCTACACACTTCCTCCATTGGTCGGTGTGAGGATGGTGATATGCGGGTCACAGGTCATTCTTTCTTCTGCTGTTTTCCTCATCCAGCAACATGGGATCAAATGTCCAGCGGCAGGCAAACAGAGGAGACAGCTTCAGGCATACAGTACATGCAGTGTGCTTTAGTCTAGATAAAAAAGCTTTAGCCTCGGCCTAAAGAGAGATTTATACTGCATGATCTGAGAAACTAAAAACCTCAGTCTCTTTCTCTCTCTCTACTTCTGAAAATGTCAACTTGAGGCTTAAAACTCATTCGTGAGACGATCAGACTATTAAACGGAAACAATCGAACCTGTCATCACATACAAAAGGCGCTAACTCTCTGTGTCATATCTTCGCTATTATGTCACGCTTATGAAAAGCTTCTATTATGTGCTTTTGAGCTTCTTCTGATCAGTGTTGGGAAGCTACTCGTCGCACCATAACCTGCTCATAATGTACAGCGCACTACAGTCTGCTGCAGTCTCGCTTTTCATGAGTTAGCAACATAACAGGAAAAAACTGCTAAATATAACAACAGAGAAGCAAGACGTACAATACGTGCAGACTTTCATGGACACCACTGAGTGACGACTCTGAAGAAACCCATTCACAAAAATGAATTAGCTAAACAGGGCTATGTACAGTGTGTTTGCAGAAACAAGCTGAATGAATGTAATATACATAAGAACGATATATGACAGAGCACACTAGGTGTCATCCTGCATCCCACAATGCAGTGCGTTTGACCTGACCTTTTTTTTTCCATGTGATGAATGAACTGATAGATAGATAGATAGATAGATAGATAGATAGATAGATAGATAGATAGATAGATAGATAGATAGATAGATAGATATAGTCATAATGTTCACCTTGGAGATTGAAAATGTTTCTTTTTTGAGACCCCAGGAGCCCAAATTCAGACCCAGAACAATAAAGAAGGGGTGGGAGTTCAAAGGAGGAATCTTTATATTACCAAACTGCAGGGAGAGGAAGAGTAGATATAAGTCTTGATCTGCAAGATTAACCACAATCTGATGTGATCCGACCACCTCAGAGAAAACCAGTGTTGAGCTGCTGCAACTAATCCAATAGTAGCTCTGGCGGTCTCATTTGATTTGGATGGGAACTTCGGATTGTGAATCATTTGAGTCTTTTCGGGAGCTCGGAGCGGGATCGCGAATCATTTGAATCAGTTCGGGAGTTCAAAGGGGGTTCGCGAATCATTTGAGTCAGTTTAGGGATCGCGAATCATTTAAATCAGTTCAGGAGTTCAAAGCGGGTTCGCGAATCATTTGACTCAGTTTGGGGATCGCGAATCATTTGAATCAGTTCGGGAGTTCGTAGAGGGTTCGCGAATCATTTGAGTCAGTTCGGGAGTTCAAAGAGGGTTCGCGAATCATTTGAGTCAGTTTGGGGATCGCGAATCATTTGAATCAGTTCGGGATTCGTAGTGGGTTCGCGAATCATTAGAGTCAGTTCGGGACTTCAAAGCGGATTCGCGAATCATTTGAGTCAGTTGGGGATCGCGAATCATTTGAATTAGTTCGGGAATTCGTAGCGGGTTCGCGAATCATTAGAGTCAGTTGGGGAGTTCGGGATTTCGGAGCGGGATCGCGAATCTTTTGAGTCAGTTTGGAAGTTTGGAGTGGGTTCACGAATCATTTGAGTCAGTTTGGGTTTCGCGAATCATTTGAGTCATTTGGGGAGTTCAAAGCGGGATCACGAATCATTTGAGTCAGTTTGGGGTTCGCGAATCATAGCTGTATGGATAGGCATTTTTAACTATTTAGTAGCTAGTTCTAAAGACATTTTCCACACGTGTTTAGGTGTGATATGTGAACTCGTTTTATTTGTTTTAATGATGAGCCTTTTAACTGTATCAAGTATATCAAAAAACTAAACAAATCGTGGCTAAAAAGTGCACGCATCTAGTCTAATGTAAAGTTACATGATGAAGTCATACTAGTGTGCATGTGCATTTTGAGTGAGTTCACTGCATTATTCGGTGTATTCAAATGCATTTATGAATGCATGTGAATGATCACAAAATTCAAGATATGGGGGTTAGAGAATTTATATATTTATATCTTTTTATGTAGTTAATCAATATCACACAAAGAGTGTGCCATTTCAGTTTTTCTCCAAAAATCAGCATGAATAAAATGTGATATTAAGTTACTACAAACAATAGTTTAATACAAAATGTTGCAGAATAATGTAATATATGAATGAATAATAGCCTAAAGAACCTTTGTGCCAAATGGGTTCTTTCTTGTCATTATAGAACCCTTTTAGCATAAAAGGTTCTTTGGAGTTGAGTAGAACCCCAATGAACCCTTTTTTCTAAGAGTGTAGATAGATAGATAGATAGATAGATAGATAGATAGATAGATAGATAGATAGATAGATAGATAGATAGATAGATGTAGATGACTTAAGGTGGTTTTGTCTCTAAATCGTGAGTGCGAACGCTTCTTTATCAGTTTATCCATTAGTGCAGTGATTAATGAAGGCTTAAAGGTCAGAGAGCCGTTCTTCTGTCATATTCACAAACGCTTGAATTCATCTCATGTTCGTCGCTGTAGACTCTCTCTCAGTCTTTCCTGCTCTGTCTTTCATTTCTCCCCTATGTTTGCTCGTTCCATGTCCATCTTTGTATCCGTCCCTTCTCCCTGTCTCTCAGTGCAATTCTCTATTCATTTAACAATCTGCTATAATCTACTCCTGTAATTTCTCGCTCTGTCGTACCCTGATAAAGTTATGAAGATGAAGGACAACAGATAAACAACTGCCGGCCTGCTCTCCCGCCCTGTGGGAACGAGTGGAACGACGGAGCAGAGGAAGAGAAAAGCGATAGACATGGAAAGAGAGATACAGACGTTCAGTGGGAAGAAGAAGCTGTCAGTAATGTTATTTAGGAATGATGTGTTGAGAAGGCAAACAAACACACGTGGGTTTATTCATCTTAAAGGGACAGTGCACCCAAACACACAAATACTGTCATCATGTACTCACCGTCCACTTGTTCCAAACCTGTGTGGGTTTCTTTCTTCTGTTGAAGACTAAAGAAGATATTTTGTAGAATGCTGGTATTTTTTTTTCATACTATGGAAGTCTTTTTTTTGTGTGTAAAGGAAGAAAGAAACTCACAGAGATTTGGAACAACTTGAGGGTGAGCAGATGATGACAATTTAATTTTTGGATGAACTTTTGGAAAATAAACATTTCAGACTTTCATTTAGTTAGTTAACAATGTATATGCATTGCAGGAGATTCTTATTTTTTTAACTTTGAAAATATTTTGAAACTTTATAACCATTTCTATTTTCTGTTGTGGAAATGACATTAAACATTTTTGGAACTAAATGGCCAACTACTTTTTCTCGCTGAGGCTAATTAAATAGAGAGCTTTTTATGTACTGTATATTAAAAATAAATAACATATTTTCATATTTTTGCATAATTTTACAAGATTATAGCATGATTAGAAATGCCACACACACACACACACACACAAAAAGTCAATAATATTTGCAGTTGTAATTGTAAAAAAAACACAATTGTCATAATAATTTTTTTTATTATTTTGCGGAGGAAACAAAAGGATTGTAAGATATAAACTCGGAATTCGCAGAAGAAATTGCGAGATGTAAATTTGGAAAGTCAGAATTCTAAGTTTATGTCTCGCAAATTTTACTCAAATTGTCTCATAACTGCTTTTGAAAGAAAAAAAAAGATTCTCATAATTCTGAGAAATTAGGAATTTTAAACTCAGAATTTTGAGAATAAAAAAAATAATCAGAATTGTAAGATCATTTTAATTATTTTTTTATTCTATTTTATATATATTCTATTTTTATTCTATTCCATTGCATTTTTTTATGGTGGAAACTGGCTTCCATAGTTTCAAATTCTAAAAATATTTTATAATGTTTAGCATTGCAAAGTTCAGTAAATTTCCAGAAAATTTTCAAAAATCCCTGGAATATTCAAAAAAGAAAAAAAAAAATCCTGGAACGTTACCAATTTTCCCCCTTTTTGCAACCATATAGTTTGTAGGGTGGAATTTTATAATTTATGACTCAAAGTCTAGGTCTGGGAAAAGGGTAAACCTAAACTATTTAAAAGTCTTTAAAAATAAGAGAAAAAAATAAATAAATTAAATTTCAAGTTTTCACATGACTTTTATAGTAATCGATTACTATAATCGTAGTAATCGACCCTAGTTAATAATGGTTGAACTGAAGAAACACTCACAGCTGTAAAATCAGCCATTGTGAGAAAATACATGTTGGAAATCCTAAACGACTTGCCCCGAAGGTCTAGATTTGTGAAGACATTCTGGTTTAAGTTTTGAGGATTCATGTGGTTTTGTGAAACATATGATGTGAAAACACACAGTGTTCAGTCACATCACAGGCAGATGCAGTCATCCTGCTCTGAACAGGAAACAGTTGGTCTCTGACATCATCATTATCTAGGCTGACATCTCAATCACAAGCAGCCCTCTCCATACTGTCCTTATTTTACTGAAGAAGACAACAGAATCATTCCAGATTTAATTAAAAAGTTGAGGTCTCGTCGGAAAGTTTAAATGAGGATTTCGAGATTTAATGAACAGTAAGAAGCTCATTTTGTGCTGGTCAGGAAGATGCACAAATACAGAACTAATTAAACTCATGTCCTAAAGATATTGACACAGCGCTCACATTGAATCTGGTAATCCTTCTGGAAAATATAAAATAAATTATATTTACTCAACAAGCTCAATTATCTGATCAAAAAGAGGATTTATAGCAGAATGTCAAAACTGCTCTTTCTCTTAAAGCAAAAGTGAATGGTGACCAAAAGCATGATTTTCTCTGTATAATGTCTTATGTTTCACACAAAGATATATTGTGATTTCAGATAATAGTACAACCATTTAGACAATATTTTATGATGCACTTTTATTCTTTTAGGCACTTTACAACCGTAGTCCCCATCCATTGTTATTAATGGAAGAGCAGCTTGGAAATTATCTACAACAATTTTATGTTTCCCATGAATAACAGAAATTACTCAGCGGCTGAGTAAATGATGACAGAATACTCATTTTTGGTTGAACTATTCTTTTAACCACCTTAATTAGCTTAAACCAGCTAATGACCAGCTATAAACCCTGTAAAACCACCAACCACCTTGAGCTGGCTTTGGCTGGATTTTCCAGCCAGGACAGCAGCCCATTTGGACTCATCTGCTCCACAAACAGAGACATTTCCAGGTCCACGTCCTAGATTCCCTCCTCTGCCGGTTACACAAACACACACAAACACACACACACACACACACACATAGTGATGTGTGTTCGCAAGGTCCACTCTCAAATCCAGCCAGACTCCACTTGCCATAAACGAATTACTGAAGATAAATGAGCACCTGGTGTCCTCTCTCTCTTCTTCTCTTCGCCTTTCTCTCTCAGCCCATTCATTGAATTAAAGTGTCCTGTAAAGCATGTTTTATAAGTTTGCACGTCGAGCTCGGCAGACTCCAGAAGTGGACTGATATCTCTGCATGTCTGGCCTCGACACAAGAGCTTCGACCGGGGCAATAATTCTGTTATTGCATTACTTTATTGAAATAAAGAGCATTTCGAGACCCTCATGTTTTGCATAGCGCTATTTTAAAATCAATTCCTGGGTGCTGCGTCTCACGTTTTCAGATGAAAACACGCATTCTGTATGAACGGCCCCTAACTAGGTTGGGAGACAAGAAAAGATCAACAAGCCAACTTTTAGAAGTCCTTTCTTTGTTTTCATTAAAAGGGGTCATGGATGCTACATGCACTTTTACAAGTTGTTTGAACTGAAATCTGTGTTGGCAGTGTGTGAACACAACCAGTCGCCGGGATTTTGCCAAGTAAGACATGTTCCTGGATCTTTTGATGATCCTTGATCAACATTATTGTCCAAATATATAAACTTAACCCAATCCCTACCCCTAAACCTAACCCTACCCACAATTTCAATTCTGATTGACGTTGTACTTAGTGAAATCACTCTCACCGAACACAACCACCCTATAATGAGAAAAATTCATGCAGCGTTTTCTTATTTATCTACTAAAATCTTTCTACCCCTTTCTTAAATTGAGCCGATCTTTCTAAATGCGTCTATATTCGAGCAAATCATTTGTGATCTAGCTTCTACAGAAGTGAGTATAAAGTTTACAAAGAATCTTTGCAAATAACCTTTGCTAATAATTTGCTAATTAGCAAGTTTCACGATGAATGTGGATAAAGTAAACAAGAGAGCAGCTCAGAAGAGAGAGGGGCGGGGTCAGCAGAGCTCATTAACATTTAAAGGAAAACGGCTTTCTCTGGAAAGAGCTGGTTTTTGACAGGGTAAAAAAGTTTTTTACTGTTTTTTACAGTACCATTGAGAAATTTTAATCAAACTATGTTACAGACTTTTCATTAAGACCTTAACGAATCATATCAGCTTGTGAAAAATCATCCAATGACCCCTTTAATAAAATAAAAAAAAAAGAAAATCCTGTTTAAGTTTTACGATTGCTTAGTTGCAGGGTACGATTTTCCTCCCCTGTTCTTGTTCTCTCCTTCAGTCTTTGGAGGGCATGTCTGAGGGCCGGCAGGCAGAGTATGACATTTTCTCCAGCGCTAGGTTTTCTTTAACATCTGACATTTGGCAGTAATTGGTGCACAAACAACTACATGCTCACAGGCTCTTAGACGTGTTTGTCATAAAAAACAAAAATACCAACAATTTTTCTCAAGACATTTCCACTGCAAAGGGCTCTTTGAGAAAACACTTCTTAAAATACACCTAACAGTGAGTGTCCCAACAGTGCCCTTGAAGAATCTACTGGGTGTTCGAGAGATGGCTGATGCGTTTTAATGTGCTTAAAGTCCATGAACTGAAAATTCCTGAACCTTTTTCTGGACTTTCTTTGTCCGAATGCCTAGTGAAACCCTACCTAGACACACACTCTGAATTAAGAATTGCATACTGGCATACTACACTTACTATGATACAAATAGTAGAGTAGTTTGCTTGTATGTGGTTTCAAATTCAGCATGCATTCGTGGTGGATTCTAGTGGTCGACCGATATATCGCCAAGGCCGATATATCGGCCGATATTTGTCATTTTTTTAAATATCGGCATCTGCCGATAAGTTTTTCTGCTTGACCGATGTGTTGGAGGCGGGACTTTTATTCTGATGGCACTGAGAGCGGCAACACCTGAGTGCTCACAGTGCTCACACTCTCTCTCTTGTTTGTCGTCGTCGTTAACAGTTCTGTCTAACACTGAAGTCTGTCTAATAATCAGATAGAACAGTTAAACAAAGAAATTAAAGATGCAATAGGAGATCTTGGAAAATGCTAAGATTAACCTGATAGCACTGAAAGTGAACGTCCCACCCTCCCTGTAATCGTCGTCCCAAACCACGCCCCCTGAATGCATTTATGCTCACAGACCAGAATACCAAAAACAACTTTACTAGAATAGGCTACATCAGCGGTTCCCAGTTCCAGTCCATGGTCCAAAGTGAAGTAAACCCCTGCTCAGGGAGTAGGAAGCAATGTACACCTTGTAGGGATCATATTGATCGAAACAGTTCATTCACGTAGCTCACATCTGACGAGTTGGTCATCTGAATCAGGTTTGTTAACTAAGCGAGACATGTAAAATTTGTGCGACAAGTGCAATAAGGCAATCCGAGAATGCTCTGCAACAAGCTTAGTGCAAAACAGCGACAACCAAGTGAACCAAAAAATTATTAAAATTAAACAACAGTAAAGGCTATTATACCCAATATATTAATGTAATATATGTATCTTTCTGATATTTGGAGAAACATGTTGTTAGCTTAGCAACATGCTAATATCAAATTACATTGGAATCAATTGTAAATCAAGTAAGGAGCTCTTTTTATATCTTTCAATATAAAGCATCACTTCTCGTAGTTACATTCCATTGCACTTAGAAGGCAGCTGTCTACATATAGATAGTAAGACAGCAAGGGAGTCACTATGTTTTCAAACAGAGGTCTTTATAGAGAGGCATATCTAGATTAATTTCAGCTTGACTGCCTAAAGGAAGAAAGAAAAAATTTGTGGTGTGAATCTTCGGATTTATCTGCTGAAAACACCGTTTCAACAAACAATTGTTTCTCTTGACAGCAATGAGATGAAATGGAGAGCAAATGGAGACTTTTGCTTCAGATGCGTTCCTGACACTGTAACTGTCATCTTGAGGTTTAAACAATGGCGTGAGTTTGGGGCAGGGTTTTCTTGTCACTCTAACAATAGAAAACAGAAGAGAGTTGGGATTTGCTCATTTTGTTTGGTGTCATTAATGGAGCAGAAATTACACACTAGAGTTCAAAGTCAACAAGCATTTTCTTTATTTACTTTCTTTACATCCTGGTCTTAAAGTGCATGAGTCATGAGTGTGAGTTGTTGAAAAGACACAAAATGTTTGTTTTAGGTGTCTTCCTCCTCCAATTCTTCCTCCGTAATCTCACGTGTGTTTCCATGAAGTCTCTGAAGCTATGAGAGAGCAACCTCAGAACAATAACAACCTCCTCCGGATGGCTAAATGGCTCTAAATGGCATTCCTAGAAGTTAATAATGGGAAATATATGAACACAAACAAAGGCATTGTGGTTCCAAAGCAGCAAAGACATCATCTCTTGGTAAGAAGGAGATTGCGTCGCTTGTAAAATAATTATGGCTCTTGTGCGACTGACTGGCCACAAGACAAATTATAATAACACCCTGTGAATATCCAGAGTGCTTATAATGCATTAAGACACTACCAGTGCTCATAAAACGGGATGATTGTTGATGGTGCTAAAACAGATGAGAGTTAATGACAGGAACATTAAGATAACTCCGTTCCTCTTGTTCAGTGTCTCAGAGACTGCACTAATGTCAGTGAAAATAAGACTGTGAGGGATGGAAGTACAGTTTATTCGATGAGTTAAACTGCTGTATGCTTTGGTGACAATGGTTCTGCTGAGAAAACATTGGAAATATGATTGTGGAAAAGATTTAATGTGGACAAAAAGGAGCTTATATGAGAAAAAATGTTTTTTTTTTTTTTTTTTTTTTTTTTAAGTGTAGCAATAAACCAGTATTGATTGTTTTTTTAAATTAAATAATCATATAATTATTATATAATTAATAATTATATGTAATTATAATTAATTAATATTAATGTCATTATATATATATATATATATATATATATATATATATATATATATATATATATATATATATATATATATACATAAATTACATTTTATTAATTTAATGAATTATTTCTTGAATGAATGACTGAATTCTTTGAATGAATTGCTTATGATTTATTATTTCCTAAAATAGTGTGATTGATTGCAAACATCAAACATCAATGGAAAGTTTTAATATAGTTTGATAAAACATTTAATATTTTACCCACTATTTGTTTGCAAGTTTGTGTGCAACCCAATATTTTGTATGCAAAATTTTAAAACGTCCATTATATTATATCAGATTATGTTTGAAGGCCATAGATTTTTACAAGAAAAGAAAACATGGCAAGTCACACATTTTCACTGCAGTTTAATGCTCTTATGCTCTCTAATGTTCTGCTGCTATGTAAAATTAAACATGACCTCTACCGCAGTCCATTGATAGATTTTTTTTTTTTTTTGTGTGACTTTTAAAGAACGTAAGGACAGGTTTGATTAGAACATCAATATGAAACACGGCCATATGGCTCTCGTTTGTAATTACACCTGGTTTGGGAAAACGGAGCAGCTTTACAATATGTTCATTACTGTCAACATTTATGATGATGAATTCACAGGTGAAGGTCGATTATAGACCAGCACGGGGTTTCAAAGCATTCAAAGAATGTATGGAAGTTGGGTTTGTAAGGGCCTTCAAGTTTAGTAGCTTAAAGAGCCTGCCTTTAAAATCCACAGCTTTATAGGAGAATCATCTTTACTGTTCACACATAAAACGTTACTTGATCCCATTTGCCTAAAAAGGTGTTTTTAAGCCTAAATGCCACCAGTTTCCATTGTGGCCTCACATGTACATGCAATATTCAACTTCAAAGCTCCAGAAATTTGAGTTTATTTTGGCGAAAGGGACTTCGTTTGAAATGTTAAATCCTTTCCTGTTACTGGACACCTCAAAGCCACAATTTGGACAGCGAGTCTACTTTAAAGCCTATATGCTTTTCCAGGAGGAGACATGGACAGAGAGTGCGCCTACGCACTAAAGTTTAATTACAAGAACCGTCCAAACAAAGCGATTCACTTAAATGAATCGTGAATCAGTTTGTTCAGATGGTTCATGTGAGTATATGATTCGAGAATCATTTGAGTTCTATTACAGAAGTCCTTCTCTCTATTTAATGTATGAAAATATTTGATTAAGTGTTGTCATTGTTTGTGATGTTTTCTAGCATCATTAGCCGTAATTAGTGTAAATTTATCTATTCAAGTTTAATGCGTCACCCTAGTTGTGATACAGCCCTGATTGTTTCAATAAATGCCATCTAATATTCAGATATTAATAAAGAAATTACACCCTTTCAGTGTAGATTCAATGCTTTTTTAAAGGATATTCTGAGTATGGTTGAAATAATGTCAGAAAATGCAGAAAAAAAAACTTAAAGGGACAGTTCACCCAAAAATTATTATTTCTTACCCTCAAACCTGTATGAGTTTCTTTCCTCTGCTTAACAAAAGTGAGGATATTCTGAAGTATGTTGGTAACCAAATTGCAACAGATTGGGGTTAAAAATACTATAAAAGTCAATGGCTACCGTCAACTGTTTGGTTACCCAAATAAAATCTTCAAAATGTCTTCTTTTGTGTTCAACAGAAGTCAGGTTTGGAACAACAACAGGGTGATTCAACAACACAGAATTTGTATTTTAGGGTGGACTATCCCTTTAACAAAATACATATAAATCAATGCTGAAATTAAGATCTTTACGAAAAGTAAGACAATGAAGAAACATCTCAACATCAACACTCAATGTCTCAAATATTCAACTTTGATTCACGATGTCAATTCAACCGTGAATAGTTTAAAAAGTAGTAGCTTGTTGGTGGAAACCCAACGTATCCCTAACCAATGTGTCATTGTTTGGCAGCTTAGCTAAAAAAAGCTGTATCTATATCATCTAGCTGCAAAATGTCTATATATATATATATGTGTGTGTACTTCAAAGTAGACGCTAACGGATCGCTCTCTCCAGGTAATACAGATGTCCTTCCCAGACGGAGGAAGAGTGGACGGCTCTGAGATGCTCTTGTCCTGGTCACAACGAGACAATGGCTCTAAACGTGCGGCTCACAATGACTTGACCTTTCCAGCACTTCAGAGGTGCTCTTTTGGCGTCGGAGAGAAAGCGAGAGAGAGAGAGGGAGAAGGCTATCTGTGCGGCGCGGCAGCTCAACGGAGAGCTGTTTGGCTGCTATCTGGATCAGATACAATTCTTCCGTATTCAGGGTGGCACCGCCTGGGGACAGAGAGAGGATTCACTGCCAGACAGAGGAGTGAAATAATGTACAGGACGTACATGCGGACAGGGATGTAGAGCTGGTGGGTTTCATGTATTATGTAGTGATGAGATCTGTTTGGTTCGTTGTATTGATGCATCATCTATAATGGATCAATTGTATGCATCAATTTCCCAGCAATGGATCCTCTGCAGTGAATGGGTGCCGTCAGAATGAGAGTCCAAACAGTCTGACACAATCTGATATTCTCTCACAACCAATCAACCAACATATTTGAACGACCTTGAACAGTTTTGGCTTTGCTTGATCTGTGCATATTTCTCTCCTGATTCAGATGAGACGGCTTTTTCACTGAAAATAGCATTATTATGAATTTTGAACCCATATTTAAGCTGGAAGCAACTGTTTGATGGTAAAAATGTCTTGATGAGTTTATTTTGTTACGATCATGCATCTTTTGGCTTCTCAAACCGTTAACTGATGGACTGCAGTGCTGTGGATTACTCCAGGATCTGTCGAAGCATATGCACGTTTCTGGCCAATGAAATACTGTCACTTCAACTAATCTCATTCAATTATTACCAGAATCAAGCAAGAGATCACGTTTAACAGCTGTGGTGTTAAACATAAGGTTGTTTGATAATAAAAAAAAGAATAAGCCTCACCCCAAACGTCCTATTTCAAAAGGAAACACATCAAATATCATTTCAATGGAAACTAGTGATTTTTCTGTTTATCCTAAAATGACTCTGTGTGCTTGCGTCTAATTGCTCAGTCAGGTAATGAGGCTAATTTACATTTGTTTTGAACGATTCTGAAGTGATTTATGAGTGGTAATGAACTAAAGAGCGAGACAATAATGGTGCAGAGAGAAATGTGAAGAGGAAGTGAAGACAAAAGACACTGAATGGAGGGCAGAGGGAGAGAGATACTTCAAACAGAAGAAGAAAGAATGGAGGCTGATGCAGCCGATGGCATCACAGGTGCCTGGATGAAGTGATGCTTCACACATTATGGGGATCTTCTCCTTCTTGTGTTGGATCGGATGACAAGGTCACACTAGCGGACATGAATTAAACCCAGTCTTGAGCAAACAGAGAAAGAGGCTGGCACACATCACAACAATGCAATGCAATGCATTAGTTATGCTTGGTAGCACATGGCTGTTAAGAGCCGAGGAACAATCCTCGCTGAAGGGCAATGAAAAATAATGTACAGTATTTACAAAATAATTTTTACACACTGGAATTTTGAAAAGAACAGCTTATGGACTGAATTAAAGCTGAGTGCGTTATTCTGCACCATTAATGCAACCTGATAATTTGTAGTCTCTTAGAAAACAATTAAAACTTGATTTATACATATAAGAGACAGAAGCAGCGGTTGTGAGTGGGGTGACCAACCCTAGTTCTGCCCCGCGTTAATTGGATTAATATCATTAAAAAATCATAAATTAATCACATGCATTAACGCATTATTTTTGACAGAACTAATGTACATATATTATACACTTTTTTCAGCTTTTTTCATGCTTTTTGCTTTTTTTGTTGGAAAACAATTGTAAATGACATCATGTCAACTATCAAATGGTTTTCAAACAGGTTTTCTCTTGTCTACCATTGTTTGGTTAAACATGTCTACACGTCTGTCCCAAACTCACTCTAACTGATTCAAAACCAATCATTTAAAACCCCAAAAACTCAAAAAGGCAAGGCTGTTTATTTTAGCAGCTTTAATTAGGAAAAATACAAATATTTAAGATCTTGATTATACACATAAAACAATATATTTCATGTAAATGCTGAATTGATATTAATTCATTTAATTCATATTGATTCATTTAACCATCTAACACATATAACACACACACACACATACTGTATATATGGGTATGGTATAATAACACTATTTATACATGGTTAAAGTTTTTCACAAGGTATTCTGCTGCTGAATACGATTATCTAAAACGTAAGTCAATAATATGGGCTGATGGCTTCATCAAAAGCAAACACTTGTCAATTAACAGCCTTGTAGCTCACAGTAGGTCTGTCTTCAACGGTTTATAAGTTTTCATACAAAATTAATTCCCCCTAGGGAGAAAATGAATGAGATTTTTGCTTGAACTCTGTTGGAGTGTTTATAATCTTCAGGAAGTCAACTAACCAGAGGAAGAAAATAAGTGTTTTAAGTCCTAAAAGTTACACACTTCACCTTTTTCATGTACATTACAGTGGAAAATTTGGTGTGTTTCAGACAAGCCAGTCAAAACATTTATATTTCTGCTCCTCTGTTCCATCTTTCATATGGTAAATATATTTTAACCGAATGCTCTGCCTGTACACTGTTCCAGACGGTGGCTGTGATTGGTTGAATTTGAGGTTAGCTGTGCTCTGATTGGCTGCTTTCACATCAACAGTGGTCTGTATGCTTGGCCCACGCTGCCAGACCCCTGTTAGACTTCTGTCACTCGCTTTCTCTCGCTCCATCCATCCGTCCATCTGTTCTCACTATCCACCCACCGCCGTTTTTTATTCTGCTATTTTGTCTTGACTGAAAATTAACTGTAAAAATTTCTACTAAATTTCAATCTCGCTTCATCTACATTTATACATTTTCTGAAGAAAACAATGATTGTAAATGTGTAAACTGGCATTTATCTAGAAAACCACCAATAAAGTAGCTGTTTAGTTACAAAGCACAACAACATGATCAAATGACGTCTCTAAATGCTACTCATAGTGCTGCTTGGCTTAGCAAACATATAATAATAAATACATAAAGTACGGTTGAATTGTTAGTAGCTCTCTCTTCACACGTTTCCTCTCTCGCTCTCTTTAGATTTATCCCTCACGTCTTAATCGCGAAGTGCTCCCTCCATCCAACCCGTTCGTTCTCTCTCATTCTGTCTCTAAGTGGTTAAATAAGAAAGGGAAGAAAATAAGAAAAAGTGGAGCAGCAGCCTTCGAGCAATCATTCCCGTCTGAAGCCGAGTTCACCTGTTGTACTGTATTAAGCAGTTCAGGAGCTTGCTTTCTTTCGTTTTCTCTCTCCAGCAGGATTTAAAACCCCTCCGGAGCAGGATCAGCTGCTGACGGAGATGTTGTGAAATGCAAATAAGAAGATAGATGAAATATTTCGACGTAATATTAGAGCGTGTCAATATTTCATGGGTGTGTATGTGACGGATGTGCGTTAGCTCTGTTCCAAACCTGTATGAGTTTCTCTCTTCTGTTGAACAAAACAGAAGATATTTTGAAGAATGTTAATAACTTAACAGCTGCTGGCACCCACTGACTTCCACATATATATTTTTTCATTTAGAAGTCAATGGCTACCAGCAATTCTTTACATAATTCTTTCTTTCTGTTCAATAGAAGAAACTCATACAGGCGATTCATACATTTTTGGATGCACTTTCCTGAACTTGTTATGTTGGTAATGCTGGTAATGTTTCTATGCAGATGTTTGGGTGATTGCTAAAGTAATCATCTCTTTTATCATTCAACAGGCGAGACGCAGAACACTTCTTCTCAACAAAACACATGACTTGAGTCTGCAGATCAAACATTGCAAGATAAATTGCAAACTCACAGGAGTTAAATGCCAAGGTTTGAACACGATGAGTAACGCACGCCTTAGTAAACACTTCATAAATCAGAAGCTAATTCTCTGAGCTTTGTGTTTGACCTCGTGACCTGCAGGGACAGTCGTGTTCATCTAGACTCGGAGTGTGTCAGGGCAAGTAATTACTAGCAGGTTCACTGAAGTGTGTGTGTGTGTGTGTGTGTGTGTGTGTTTGGTCTCAGGTGGGCTCTGAAGCAGTCAGATCAGCGGATCAGTGATGATCTCCACATGTAGCATGAATTGACACCATCTGTCCTGAAATATTCATGAGTTTCACTGGTACGTATGGATTCATCTGTTTTGAGATATGTCCTGTATCTGTTTAACATTCTTTCTTTGAAAAGAAAGCATCACCGCAACCTCTGAAAGTGACCAGCAGTGTTTTAGCATTAAATAAAAAGCAATGTCACAAATCTGAAAATGTAATTTTAACATCAATGAAAAGTGAAACGTGTAATTCCAATATTTAAATACCAAAAACCCTTTGATCAACTTGTTAATATATAGTTAATATCAACCTAAAACTTAACATCAAGAACATCTAGGTAAACAAAAACATTGGGGTGGACGATTATTTAGTTATTTTTGTTGTTCAAGTGTAATAAGGTGTGAAAGAAAACTGAAGGGATCATACGCTGTCTGAGAGGCGCTTCAGGTGTGTGTCAGAGCATGAGACTTTATTAAAATAATTCAGATATCACATGCCGTCGCAATATGCATATATATACATTTGTGATATTTTCAAAATATCGTACAGCCCTGCTAGGGATATCTCATATTGGACATTAGCAAAAACCCTATATCATGCATCCCTATTTAAAACAAAAGAGCTGTAACAATTCTAGAAATCTTTAAGAGCTACTTGTTTTCATAATAACAACATGTGAGCATAAATACTTTTGCTGCACATGTAACAAATATGAAATTACCCCATATATAACGTATATATGGGGGTATATTTTTAGCAATAGCCAAAAAATTTAATTGTATGGGTCAAAATTATTGATCTTTCTTTTATGCCAAAAATCATTAGGATATTAAGTAAAGATCATGTTCCATGAAGATATTTTGTAAATTTCCTTCTATAAATATATAAAAACGTAAGTTTCGATTAGTAATATGCATTGCTAAGAACTTCATTTGGACAACTTTAAAGGTGATTTTCTCGGTATTTGGATTTTTTTTGCACGCTCAGATTCCAGATTTTCAAATAGTTGTATCTCGTCCAAATACTGTCCTATCATATCAAACCATACATCAATGGACAGATGATGTATACACCTTTCATGTGACGTATGGTATGGCATGGCAGATCTATACAGGTGGAGCTGGGGAGGGTGGAGGGTTTCTGAAGCGTGCTGCAGTTGCTACAGCCAAGAATCTAAGTGTTGAGCAGCAAGCTCATTGGCTGCTGATGTGAAAATAAACCAGTCAGCTACGGCATGTGAACAATGATGCGATTATTTCAGATTGAGTTAGAGCCAGCGCCAACTAGAGTTTCATGACAGAACTTTTCTTTAAATGTGACGATCCAAAACAGTGAATCTAATTGCCATTCAGGCAAAAGCTGGCTTCACCACTGCTGATGTGATCTTATCGCTCGCACACACTGATGCTAATTTAAAACCTTTATTGGTTTAAAACGGTTGGTAAGACTGGACTGGTCAGCGACTGGATCATAAAAGAGAGTAAAAGATGCTCTTTCACCTTTGACATTACACACAAGGGATTCATGATAACTGAAAGAGATGCTAAAGCTCTACTAATATGCACACTTTCATAACATTTCTGCATTTCTATTAACATTATTTAGCATGTCTAAGCCATATTTCTCAAGGGGACTGTTGGCTGTTCTGCACAAAGTAGGTGATCTCAGCTACTATTCTGGTGGTTAATCTGAACACACAGGTCCATTATGTGACACATGAGCTGTGTCATGACAGCACAAACATCCCTCTTACACAGACAACAGTAGAAGTGCAATTATACGCTCTTGGTTTGTGTGTGTGTGTGTTATGTAATCACTGTGTTCATTTTACATTCTCACGATTGTAGAAACTCACAGTTTTCTGTGTTCTCCATCTTTCTCATCTTCTGTTGTCTCTCACTCTATAAATACCTAAACACACTCACTCCATCCCATCTGCACCGACAGGAGTCTTACTGTACAAATAATATGCACAGACAACAATGCATGGAAAAAACTGTGCATTTAATTACTAAATATTATCATTATATATTTTTATATTATTCGTCAGTTTTAGCACACTAAAGGAACATGATCACAAAATCTACGTAATTATTTATATATATTGAACACACACACACAAACACACACACACACACACACACGTATATAAATATTTTACACACATGCACATACAAGAGTATTTAATAAATAAATTTAATGCATTATTATACAAACAAACAGACTTTTGCATAAGCGTATTATACACACAAAAGTAATACATATCAATTAATATATATATAAAAAAAATCATATGTGTGTGTGTGTGTGCGTGTGTGTATATTTATATATATTTATATATATACACACAGAAACACGTGGTCATTTTATGAAATAAAGAGTAAGGACAAACAAAGACAAAAAAAGAAAAAAGAAATAACGAGAGTTTGTACATGATTGCTGATGTTCTGCATTAGCATCAACTCTATCTCATAGTATTTATCAGGATTTCCCCAGGCTTGCACGTGACTGTATGTATATGTGTATTATGACGATAATTCTAGGTCAAGAGTAAATATCCTTTTTTAGTCAGCTGTACCAGTGTGTGCAAAACAATAGCTTGAGCAAATATACTCAGCCATAAGGGTGTGTTATTGAATATAAATCTCAACAGTGAGAGCTTTGTGGAAGAATACATGTTTGAGAACACTTGTCCCACCCAGTTTCCATTACATTTGGTGTCCTGCTGAACAGGAAGTTTATAAAATAACATATAAATTATGTGATATACAGCCAAGTATGGTGACCTATACTCAGAATTCGTTCTCTGCATTTAACCCATCCAAAGTGCACACACACAGCAGTGAAAACACACACACCGTGAACACACAGCCGGAGCAGTGGGCAGCCATTTATGCTAATGGAGGCAGTTGGGTGTTCAGTGTGGTATTCAACATTTAGCTAAGTATATTTCCATTGAAACATCAACAAACTCCTTCATCAGCTCATCCAGAACAATCACAGAAACTAAACCAGTATTCCCGGCATTAGACTTAAACCCACAACCTTAGGAGTCAAACTCTCTATCCATTAGGTCACGACTTCACCCCATTATATCTGCTTTACCAGATCAGTATCAATTCAGGTGAAATTACCCCACCTTTAATATATAATATAATATAATATAATATAATATAATATAATATAATATAATATAATATAATATAGCTAACTCCTTATGTTTCTTAATGATATTTCCCAAAGGTAGCATGTACAGGGTAAAAGGCAATGGTCCTAGTACTGAGCCTTGTGGTATTCCATACCGAACTTGTGATCAACACTAGTGAACATGTGACAGTCACTAGTGGCATTATGGTGCCATCATCATTCTCATAATGTCAAGTCAAGTCACCTTTATTTATATAGCACTTTAAACAAAATACATTGCGTCAAAGCAACTGAAAAACATTCATTAGCAAAACAGTGCGTCAATAATGCAAAATGACAGTTAAAGGCAGTTTGACAAAAAATGAAAATGTTTGCAGCTCTAAAGAATGCGCCAGCCTAGCAACTTCCATTTGGATGAATGTAAATGCAAACACATTCCTCCCTTCAGGTATTACAGACCCCCATGGTGCCAAACACGGATGAAAAGAGATTGAGAACAGAGCTGCACAACTGGTGTTGGATCGAGAGAAGGAACAAACAGTGACATGCAAATGTGTGTGCACGCTTGGATTTGGTCTGTTTAGGCCATATTGTGCCTGCTCTTCTGGTTTTCCCTATCTGTGTTCACATCTGTGTGTGTTCACTTACCTTTCACTTTAATTATGGGGAGGATAACAGCGGTGTTCGTGAAAACAGTACACAACCAAATACTCTCTCGCCAAGTGTTTTCTGGAAAGTGAAATCTCTTTTTATGAAATGTGTTGATGTGCATCACATGTTTGTGTCAGGTGTCCTTCACTCCACTGCTTTTTCCTCCTCTACTATTAGTTCTGACCACAGGGGGGCAACAAAGTCCATTTAAGGGTCAGTGTGTCTTCAGAGCCCTTTAAAGTGCACTTTAAAATGTTTTATGCAGTGAAGAAATTAATGGTACTTCTGAAAAGTTTTTAAAAGCATACATCCCTTACATGACATTCTTCCTCACTCTTCACGTCATTCTTCACTCTCCATTTTCACACTTCACTGCACTCACTCTGTCAGAATAAATAACTTGCAGCATTTACTATAATGATAAATAAAGGCACTTACAAACAAAAAGTATGTGGCAATGGTAACATGTTGATGGTTGCTTTGAACCAGATTTCTATCACCTTCACCTTCTCTCTGATCTGGGATGCTTTACAAAAAGGATTTAGGGAAAAAGAGTTTTGGGCTTGGAACCCTTTAAAGTGCACTTCAATGAGTTTAACATAATGAAGAAAAGAAAAGTACTTCTGAAAAGCGTTTAAAAGAATACATCCCACACATGACATTAGAACTCCAGGCATATCATTGGGATACAAAATGAAGTGGGTCGCCTCATGAGAGTCGCCATTTTGAGGTCACGTGACCATCTGAACACCATTCAATTAAACTCAGCACTTACTTTAACTCAAGTAATACATTGATCGCAACTTTACTGTAAATATCGCATTTGGTAATGTAGCTTAAATGGAGCTAGCAACACCAATGTCATGTGTTTAGTTATATCAGGAATCTATTGATAGAATGCAACCTTTAATGCAATTTAAGTTGCATCTGCCAAATGCATAATTGTAAACTTTTCCGTGATGTTGCATCAGCGTTAACGTTATGTCCAAAATTCCAGTGCAACATAAACAAAAAGCTAGTGAGTGCAAACTACTGGTAATCATTTACCCTATGATGGATGGCTTCTGTTAATGAGCATGGATAATTGACTAAATAAATAAATAAGCAAACCCCATTCTTTCAGCAGGGGTGCTGAAAATCATTATCACTTGCTAACTGAGTCTATTCACGAAACGTATTTCTAACGTCAGGACTCATTATTGCATTTGAAGATCTATGAATAGACTCCTGTGAAAGCAATTATCCAGCAAACTGAAGGTATGAGGCCCGAGAGTGAGCTAACCGCGGGCCGGTGGGAAAAGCGAGGTGAGATTACTTCAATGCAAGATCGCATGAACGACAGGCTAGTTGGAACCGAGCACACGTGAGCGGGAATATTTGTGCATGGCACCTATTGAAAGGAATGACATTGAGGACAGCCGTCGCAAAGAAAATCTAGCTATAACAAGCTACCCGGAGGAGAAATTGAGAGCGACGGAAAGCTGACAGCAGTCAGTAAACAAACATGATGGAATTCGGAATGTTGGTCGTGTTCTGTCCTCCACCTGCTGCTCGTTATCCATCCAACGCATCCGAATATTCATCGAGATCATGAATATTTAACGATCCCCTCAATTGATTCTTATTGATAAACATTTAACAGGTGATCGCTGGGGACTAGTACAAAGGGGAATGAGAAATTAATCTGTCAGGAAGTTTAAAGAGTGTAATGGCGTGCTTTTCTTTTCATCCCCCTGCTGTCTCTCTCAGGCTCTTTATGTGGCTGGTTTATTGCCTGGTGTATGAAAGAAAGACAGACCGGACAGACACAACGATAGACAGATGACTGGATGGATGGATGGAAGACAGACAGACAGACAAAGACAGATACTGGGAAAAACAGATCAAGATATGAGGATAAAAGTACAACGTGGAGGAATGAAGGAATGAACAGACTCTGAAGACATGGCACACGTTCAGCACAATCTGTCCATCTCAACACATTGCCAGATTTTAACACACACACACACACACAGACAAATCTCTTCTAACAACCTCTTTTAAACACATTAATTTCCAGGCCGAGATTCATTCGAGATTCATTCGTTATGGAACATCATTTGCCTTATTATTTCTATATGCCGCTTTCGTATGTTGCTGTGTATTGTATGTATAGTTGTTTTCATTATTTTGTTGATGGTGTTTGTTTATCGGTTCATTAGCCTTCATCTACACTCAGACTTCTGCAGATACAGTTCAACCGCAGCTACAGCTGGAAGATGCATTAAATATTAAACATGTGCATAACATATATGGCGTACTATAAATAAACACAAACACACACATGCTTGCATCAACTTACAGAGAAAGCACAATCTTACACATATTCAGCTTCTGGTCACACCCTCAGTGAAACACACACACACACACACACACACACACACACACAGAACAGTCTCTTACCACTTAGCACAAAAATATCAAACATGAATAGTGAGTCACACACACGCTCTCTTTCGTTCTGTCTCCTGCCCTTTGGAGAGACTCCCTGCTCTCCGGAGAGGAAAGTGATTAAAAGATTTTTCCCTGTTTTTCCTTTCACAGCTCCTCAAAAGCACAGCGCAAAACATGACAAGCCTTCACACACACACACACACACACACACACATATATACACCAGCGTGCAGCAGTGAGTGGTTTGTGATGTCATACCTCAGTCATTAGTTGTTGTCGCTGTGCTTGGTTTTATTTTTATTTTTAAATACAACATGGTTTTTTTTACTTAGTGATTATTTGGTCTCCTTTTACGCTCTTCCCATGATTCCACAGTTCTATTTTCCTCAATAGCTGGAGTTCTTCAAAACAGAGAAGAGAAGAAAAGAAGAAGAAAATAAGATGAAAAAGAAAGAAAACAAGAGGATGAATCGGGATGAGATGAAAGGTGAGAATGAGAAGAGTGGAAAGGAAATGGAATCATGAGATGAGACGCAGCTGCATGATTAATCCAATCAAAAGGCAAGTGCTGCAATTGAAATGAAAACACATATGCGCTGCATGTTTCGGTGTGAAGCATGCCACTGTGTTCATTTACACGTGAGCATCTCATTATCCAGTGTTTTCAGCATCTCAGTGCGAATCGGTTCACAGTAAATGCTGCTCCACACAAACTCATCTCTACATCTGCTCTAAGTTTGAGTCACTTATAACATGCATTTGGGAACACAACATGTGCCAACCATCATCCCAAATGTGTAATAAGAAGCACTTATAAACTGGCAGTTGTCAACAAAAAAGTATTTCTGCAGTTTTCCACTGAGATAAAATATAAAAAAATATTTAACATCAGATTTTATAATAATAATAATGTTAATTTATAATTATATTTATAATTATTATTATTTAGCCATAATTATATATAATAACAGTTTTTGGCAAAATGTTAAAAACAAGCATAAAAAAAAAAAAACATTTTAAAAACAAAACTATAAAAAAAAATATTATTTTTTATTACAATTTCATTTTTTTTTTTTTTATCATGCAGCCCTGGTATGATACAATGTGAGATCAGATTAAACATAAGAAAGAGAATGGAGCAAAGATGTGGAAAGAAAAAGAAACAAGACGTCATCTCATGCTGCTCGTATTGAACTAAGGCATGGTTGCATAACACGCTGCATGCATTAAAGTCCACGTCGTGTGCATTCACACACAGGCACGTATACAGCATCATGTAGCCGTATGATGAAAGCCTTTCATGTGCTCCTCTCATCATCAGTAAACCTGCTCTCACCTCTGAGTTTACACAGTTGCTCAATCTGACTGTCTGTTCTCGCTCAGAGACACATTCACTGCTCTCCTCTACATGACCTTGAACTCTCCGAAGAGAAGAGAAGAGAAGAGAAGAGAAGAGAAGAGAAGAGAAGAGAAGAGAAGAGACGAGAAGAGAAGAGAAGAGAAGAGACGACTGGACGAGTGTCTTCTGTCCCTCTCTGAATGAAAAGTGAGTCTGGACCGAACTCAAGTCCACTCCGCTGAAGTGCTGCGATCCCTCTTTTAGATTGAATTAAAACACTCGCTCTTGTCAGATGGAGGGTTTGAGCCAAAAACCTGCTTTTAGAGCTGAAGGGAAATCAAGAGGGTCATCACCATAACTCTGCACAGGAGAAGCTACATCTGCATTATAACGACCACACTGAGACCAGAGGACTTTACAGCGTTTTTCTGATCCAAAGCAAGCTATATTACCATCACACAGCTTCATATGTGCACTCCTGTAAAGCAATATACACTATAAAGCAAATCTCAACTGTTGCATACATACAGTACACATAAGGCTATAAAGCAACCTTGACCAACCCTGATCAAACACAGATGCTAAACTCTGCAGGAAAGTGGACCTTTTGAGCCCGATTTGAGGATCCCTGCTATATAGCAACTCTCTGCCAGATTTATTTTTGTCGCAAAATGTAACTATATAAAGTTGTACATATCTGACTTTATTGGTATACATGCAGTATAATCCTATAGGGTGACGAACAGTATATATAGCATATCTCAATGGCTTGATTGCTTGCATCGTCTCAAAATGTAACTCTATTGTATGTAACTCCCTGCTATTTAAACAAAGATGAAAACATAAGTATGTCCAACTTTATTTATATAAATTCAGTATACTCACATAGTATGATATATAGTGTATATTATTATCTCCCAACTTGATTCTAAGACATAAAAATGTTAAGATATAAACATCAACTTCATGATTCCTGCAAAGCTGCTTTGAAACAATATGCATTGTGAAAAGCACTACACAAATAAATCTGACTTGACATGTTGCATGCTTCAGTACTGTCTGCTGACAAGAGTCTGACCTAAAATCTGATGCCACCGAGCCGAAAGCAAGGCTATTTGAGGAGCACATGACTCTATTTCAGGTGCCCTCACACATTGCCTGTAATTAGCTCCTGTAGTAGTAGTGTGTGTGTATTTATTAGAAAAAGATCTACATGGGCCACGTAAACAAGGAGCTGCTAGAATCACAAAACAGTCAATCACTTTTGAGTCTCGTAAACCACTACTTTAGCAATCTGTCGGTTAAATATTATAGCATGCATGACCTTAGAAACACCAAGGTCACGGGGTTCGATTTTAAGGGATTTTATGAATTGATAAAATCATATATGAATGCAATGTAAGTCACTTTGCATAAAAAAATCTGCCAAATGCATAACTATAATACAGAGCCCCGCACATGACATGCAAGAAAAAATAAATAAATTGTGTGCACGATTTACTAATTCTTTCCCTCAATTAACTAAATCGTGCACACGATTACTATTGTGTTCCCTTGATTTGCTAAATCGTGTGCACGATTACTATTGCGTTCCCTTGATTTGCTAAATCGTGCGCACGATTACTATTGCGTTCCCTTGATTTGCTAAAACGTGCGCACAATTACTATTGCGTTCCCTTAATTTGCTAAAACGTGCATACGATTACTATTGCGTTTCCTTGATTTGCTAAATCGTGTGCACGATTACTATTGCGTTCCCTTGATTTGCTAAATCGTGCGCACGATTACTATTGCGTTCCCTTGATTTGCTAAAACGTGCGCACAATTACTATTGCGTTCCCTTAATTTGCTAAAACGTGCATACGATTACTATTGCGTTTCCTTGATTTGCTAAATCGTGTGCACGATTACTATTGCGTTCCCTTTATTTGCTAAATCGTGTGCACGATTACTATTGCGTTCCCTTGATTTGCTAAAACGTGCGCACAATTACTATTGCGTTCCCTTAATTTGCTAAAACGTGCATACGATTACTATTGCGTTTCCTTGATTTGCTAAAATGTGCACACGATTACTATTGCTTCCCCTTGACTTGCTAAATCGTGCACACGATTACTATTGCATTCCCTTCCTAAACGTGCACATGATTACTATTGTGTTCCCTTGATTTTCCTAAACGTGCACACGATTACTATTGTGTTCCCTTGATTTGCTAAATCGTGTGCACGATTACTATTGCGTTCCCTTTATTTGCTAAATCGTGTGCACGATTACTATTGCGTTCCCTTGATTTGCTAAATCGTGCGCACGATTACTATTGCGTTCCCTTGATTTGCTAAAACGTGCGCACAATTACTATTGCGTTCCCTTAATTTGCTAAAACGTGCATACGATTACTATTGCGTTTCCTTGATTTGCTAAAATGTGCACACGATTACTATTGCTTCCCCTTGACTTGCTAAATCGTGCACACGATTACTATTGCATTCCCTTCCTAAACGTGCACATGATTACTATTGTGTTCCCTTGATTTTCCTAAACGTGCACACGATTACTATTGTGTTCCCTTGATTTGCTAAATCGTGCACACGATTACTATTGTGTTCCCTTGATTTTCCTAAACGTGCACACGATTATTATTGTGTTCCCTTGATTTGCTAAAACGTGCACACGATTACTGTTGCGTTCCCTTGATTTGCTAAATCGTGCGCACGATTACTATTGCGTTCCCTTGATTTGCTAAAACATGCGCACGATTACTATTGCGTTCCCTTGATTTTCCTAAACGTGCACACGATTACTATTGCGTTCCCTTGATTTGCTAAAACATGCGCATGATTACTATTGCGTTCCCTTGATTTTCCTAAACGTGCACGATTACTATTGCGTTCCCTTGATTTGCTAAATCGTGCGCACGATTACTATTGCGTTCCCTTGATTTGCTAAAACATGCGCACGATTACTATTGCGTTCCCTTGATTTTCCTAAACGTGCACACAATTACTATTGCGTTCCCTTGATTTGCTAAAATGTGTGCACGATTACTACTGCGTTCCCTCGATTTGCTAAATCGTGCACACGATTACTATTGTGTTTCCTTCATTTGCTAAATCGTGCACACGATTACTATTGCGTTCCCTTGATTTGATAAATCGTGCACACGATTACTATTGCGTTCCCTTGATTTGATAAATCGTGCACACGATTACTATTGCGTTCCCTTGATTTGCTAAAACATGCGCACGATTACTATTGCGTTCCCTTGATTTTCCTAATCGTGCACACGATTACTATTGCGTTCCCTTGATTTGATAAATCGTGCACACGATTACTATTGCGTTCCCTTGATTTGCTAAATCGTGCACACGATTACTATTGCGTTCCCTTGATTTGCTAAATCGTGCCCACGATTACTATTGCGTTCCCTTGATTTGCTAAATCGTGCCCACGATTACTATTGCGTTCCCTTGATTTGCTAAAACGTGCACACGATTACGATTGCATTCCCTTGATTTGCTAAATCACGATTTAGCAAATCGAGGGAATGAATTAGTAAATCATGCACACGGTTTAGCCTTATATTTTTTCTTGTATGTCATGTGCGGGGCTCCGTGCTATAAAACATACACTGTAAATATTTGTTGTTGTTTTCACAGTATATTACTGTATTCTCAACAGTCTCCTTCTGTACAAACGGCATACAGTATGTTACTGTGAATTTCAGTGCATTCTGGGAAAATAATAGCCTTCTTTAAATCTAAATGCAGTAGTAACGAGCACAAAAAAACAACCACACACCTCTGCGTGCAACGGCTATGTGACTCATTGTGAAGATGAAAGCCCACAAGACAGTAGGCTATGGTAGATTAACTTCAATTTTCGACATTTAATTATTATTTTAAATGTTTTATTCTGATGTTGCTAATTTCCATAATAACATTTGTGCTCAATTTCTGAATCCAGCTCTACTAACTAGACTAGTCACTTTTTTCAATTTTGTCACTTTTTAATAAACTTAAACATTAAATACAGTTTTATGGCTCTTTAACATGTTGTGACAGATCTCTGTAGTGGCATCATTTCTTCCTCTTTATTAGTTAGAGCATGAAATAAACATGAATGAACATCAGAAGATATCTTGTTTCAACTGTGGGAAGACAGCAATAAACCATTTTTCAAGTTCAAGTCCACCGATGTAAATCTACTCACCTGTCTGGTTTGTTTGTCAGAAAAAATGGCAGATTCTGCATTATGATTGGTCGGATCACCTGTCAATCAAACACCTGGCAAAGGGTGAATTACAGTATAAATACGTGTGTGTTATAAACAAGCGATAAAAGTCAATAAAACATTAAAATGCCATTTATCCATCCATAAAACAGGACACCCATAAATAAAGGCTATGCTTTGTGGACAGATAATGTAAATGGAACTACTTTTTTGATTCATAGCACTCAGAAAAACTGTTTTTCAACCGCAATGAAGCTACATGCCAATTAATAAAGTCCTCAATGATTGGTCACGACAGGTATATCCTATTTTGAATACAATAATCTATACCACTTTGTAGTTTAAATGGTGTGAGTAAATGTGTAAACACTTCCGTGAAATAGCAAAGCATTTCATTTGAACATTTCTACACCGCATGACAGAGTGTATAATGTAAATGCACTGTACGTCATTTGGGACACAACTTAAATCTTTTTATCTTCCACCAAAGATAAAACAAGTTGTTTTGTTCAATCAGAAATTATGTTATTCACAGCCACACATCTTGTTTCATGTTATAGCAGACTTAAATTTAGCTTGGCAAGTGCTGCTTCTATCTATACAGCATTTGTGATTTTGTTGATTAATACAGAAAATAATTGTGACTCAATTTTAAAAAAACTAGCCACGGTTTCAGTAAATCACTTGAAATTGAAGTAAACAGAAATGAGCACTTTGAGGGTCTAAAGATAGATATTTTAGGCTTATATTTTTGCTAAAGACGTGCTTTTAAGCACATAAATATATTTATTTAATTGCCTAATCATCATTTTTAGCGTCTGAATTACTGCTCTAGGCAGATTAATTTCTGGTAATGTAATTCCTGTGAGCGCAGTTTGCTTTTGATAATCTTTCACGATGGTATCACAAGAAAATTACTGGGTTTAAAGCATCATGGCGTGGATTGTAATACGACTTGCATATGACTTTGATACAAGATTAGTAAATTATTCTTCCATAAGTCTCATGTTAACTTGTATAGTGTAAGTACACTTAACATTTTTTTCCATTCTAAGTGCTTTACTGTAACCATGAAACCAAGCTGAAGAACATCTTAGCAATTATATTCAGTGGTAAGCAACTGCACATGCCTTGACAGAGATTCATGTAGGGTGGAGGTAGATATCATGCAACAATGATTTCCTGCAAAGTCAGACCTCTCTTTCTCCTCCTTTCTCTGTCTGGCATGCTCTCCTTTCCGTTTCTTGCTAATCACTGTGATGACTCTTAAATTGTAATCCAGATCGCTGCAAATTACATTAATGGCCACTAATTTGTGCATTAATAAATATTGCCTGGGAAGATATTATTTCACAGAATATTTGTAATCGTGCAATGGGGCATCCTGGGCCACTGTTTTGATTCAATCCGACCCCAGGGTCAAAATTAACATTAATCAATGAGACAGACGAACGTTTAATCGCTCATCAGACTAACGTATCAGATAGCGATGCTTTCCGGCGGTTTAAGTGCGCCAAATTATGAACAATTACTCCATTAAACCTGCACTCAAACTTCTCATTTTAAAAACTTCAAGACTCAGTGTCCTTCAGTGAATCAATTGTGATGGCAAACGTCAATAGAATAGAAAAAGTAAAACCTGGGACTCTGAAATATAAGGTCACGCGCTTCTCTCCGTTCGTGGCGATAATTGAATTTTACTGCTGAAGAATGCGCTGTAAGAAGCATCCTTCGCACTTCATTCAAGGTCACATCTGCACTCCCGTTTGCCAAAAGAAAATCAATCGCGTGACCGGCCTGAGACAGAGAACACAACGGATCATTTCTAAGAAATCGTGATACGTTTACTGTTGATACATGCGACATATTCATTAGCTGACAATTTTGGCATCTAATATTCATTAAGACGAAGAGGTTCAAACTCACAATTAATTTCCTGTTTCTCATAAGAGCAGGGTAAGATCCAGCAGAGCTTAAATCAATGCTTCTCCCTCTCACTTATCCTCTGTATAATAGCTCAGTACTGGTTTCCAATTACTCTCCCTTGTTGTCCGAGCTCAGGTACTGTGAGTAATATTGTAAAGAGCGACGGGTCAGCGCAGCGACTCTCCAAGGGCTCAGCGGCCATCTACGACCTGGCTTTTAGAAACTCTTGAAGCTGGAAGTAATGCATCTATGGGGGAACAATGGCTCTGTAACTCTCTGAGCGGTGTTGAGACTTAATTAGTACTATCTAGAGGTGTTTCGATCGAGAATGACTCTGTGTTTTTGAACAAATCTTTTAAGTGAACAGATCATCCTTCCTTTGTAAAGTGCTTGACTGCTTTGGTGAACTTCTCCTGCTATCAAAAAACTAACACAAGCAAATAGTGTTGTACTGCAGAAAGAGCTCAGATTGCATTGGCTGGACAAACCAAATAAAAAAGTAAAATCCAAGTAAATTTAAAGTAGCTGTAAGACATTTTGGTTGTTAATAAATTGGTGTGGCCCAAAAAGTGGCCGATAACCAAGTTTCTTCACTGATGGCTGTTCAAGACTTGCAAATTAAGTAACATTTAAAGGGACAGTACACCCAAAAATGAAAATGACCTCATTTTCATTACTCAGTTTACTCACCCTGATGCCATCCTATGGGTATATGATTCTTTCAGATGACTTCAATCAGAGTGGAAACTAGATGTTACTGTTTATAAAGTTTTAAATGTGGATATTTTTCTTACACAGATGCATTGCTTTGCTTCAGAATACCTTTATTAACCCCTCGGAGCCACGTGGAGCAATTTTTGTGATGGATGGATGCACTTTTTTTGGACTTCTCAATCTTCATAATCTCAACACCCATTCACTGCCATTATAAAGCTTGGAAGAGCCAGGACATTTTTAATATAACTCTGACTGTATTCGTCTAAAAGAAGAAAGTCATATACACCTATGGTGGCTTGAGGGTGAGTAAATCATGGGGAAGTTTTCTTTTTTGGGTGAACTGCGCCTTTAAACTGCAAAAACATACTACTGTTGACTTTTCACCAGTGGCGGATGTTTTTAGATGGTTCTCAACAGAATGAAATGGATTTTTCAATGTCTCTTCCATGACATTTACAGCTTCAATTATTGGCTCCAAAAATGTGCGCTCATTAATAAAAAATGGCAGTATCCAGGTGAATCATCCACTGAACTGAACTCATTTATGCAACCTTCTTAACAAATTTGAACAACGAAAACCAAAAGGCTAAAACTAGAAGCTTAATAAGAAAATACTGTTGATTTGACACTGCAGTAACTCAAGGTGTAAATACAGCCATTCAGCAAGAACAGTCTATAGAGGTGCAGGCAATTTGTCTCTTTTTATTTCTTTCTCTGTTTGTCAGTGTCTCTCCATCTCTCTCTCTCTCTCTTTCAGATCAACAGGATTGCATGAATAATACATGAACTGTCAATCATTTCGCCACATTATAACCCTCCTGTCATCTTCTGTGCCTCGGTGACACATCCATATTTACACACATACACTCTTTTTTACCGTTTGGTCCATTCCTTCACTTATCATCCACAATCTGTCCACTTCTTCACTCAATACGATCACACACACACACACACACACACAAACCTATCCAGCATGAGTGGCCAGAAATGGACTTGATGAATGAAAACCAATTCTTGAACCAGTCTCTCAATCTTTAATATTTGGTCCATTCTGGTGAGTAGCTCCATATATCAAAGACTTAAATCGATGAAACACACACACAGAGAGATGCAATAATCAATAACAGGCCTTAACTTTTTACACTATTGAAAAAAAAACATTATGGATCTATAAAGACGCAATCCATGACTCCCAAGCACATCACATCAGACGTTTTCTTGATTTGAAGCGTATATTAACGTCACATTTGCTTCGTCATCCGTATTTAATAAAAACAAGTCATTAAAGAAAGAGTAACAAGCATGAAAGTTAAATATGTCTCATAGAAACAGTAGGAGAGGGGATGAAGCTCCAGATTGTGTTTAACATCCAGTCTGTTCATGATTCGCTATTCGTTCCTCAAAACAAGTTATTTTATCTCATTAAATGTTTTAGCGTTTTTAATCGAACACAATTAGTGGGTCATAAACCCTCACTTGTGATTCTTAATCGAAAATATTGAAAGAAAAACACATCAGCTGTTAAAATAAAACTGAGAGACAAACTCAACCACACGCTTCCTATCAGATGTTAAATAATCATTCAGAAGATGTCTTCAAGATGAATGTAAAACTGACATCTTAAAGACGTCTATCAGATGCACAGCAGATGCTTTCCAGATGAAGAAATCTCTAACAGACATCTTGCAGACGTACGTGTGCTACAGTATCTGAGTCGGTCGTCACCGTCTGGTAAAAAAGGTCACAGAATGAATCAGCAAACAAATCTTTAATAGATTTCAATAGGGATGCACGATAATATCTGCCCAACATCGGTATCGGCTGATAAAAGCTTAAAATGACCATTATCGGTATCGGCCGATATGAATATTTCTGCCGATGAGCCAAACCGATATTCTCCAAGTGAAATAATTGACCTGTTTTTCAGATGTGAATGTCTGTCTACATTTGTAAAATAATACATTTATGGTAGAATCAGTACAGAAGAGATACATGGATTTCTCTTCAGTAAAATTAAAGTTTAAATTTATCAGTATATATTTGTATATATATCGATATCGGTATCGGCATCGGCCAAAATTATTTAGAAAATATCGGCATATCGAATATCGGCCACAATCCAATATCGTGCATCCCTAGATTTCAAAGATTCAAATTGCTGCTGAGATGAGTCAAAAGACCCAGAGCGTTCTGCTAACCCGAGAAAAAAGCAAACCTAACTGAACTTTCTCAAGGGAATTGTTCATAAATGGACTAAATGGTGTCTTAATTAGTAAATATTGCCTTAATTAGAATGACATAACAGCAATTATGATATCCTTCCGAGCAAGCATGGAATAATTCCTTGAGTGACTCCAGTTTGGTTAATTCAGGGAACCGATTCTCAACATTTGCTTCGTTTTATTACGAATGTGCATTCAATTATGTCCAACTATACAAATTCGTGTTTGTAGGATATACAAGTTCACTAGAATTTGAAAACACCTTTTTTTTTAAAAAAAAACAGATCCAGTTTCTGTGTCGGGTTTGTCCTGTATGGGCTCTTCCGTGACCACCTTTCTTTTCCAGACCCACACAGATTGATTCACGCCATGGTTATTATCTCCTCACGGCCACGCGCCTCCACTCTTAATTCCGGTCACCTCTGTCCCGGAGCTCGTTTACCGTGGAAAAAGTGTAGTGGACACCCTGTGAATCCACGGGGAATCACGCTTCAGAAACACGTGGGAGCGCTGACACAAATAACAGCCCACCGTGTATACCCCAGCAAACCGCCCACGGAAGCACTGATGGTGCGGATAACGGGGACGAGGCACCGCTCTGAGATGCTTTGACCTTGTGTGTTATTCGTTTGTCCTCGAGTCTCTGCGCGTGAAGATCTGTCAAGGACGAAGCGCACAACAAGTAGCCCTTCATTACGCGACAGCAGACCTTCACGGGACCTCGAATCAAAGTTATTTAACCCGGTAATCGCTGTCAACGCAAGTGCCCCGAGAGCGAGTGACAATGTCACACAGTCATTAGTGCGCCGCGCGCTCCGCTGTGCTTGCGCGCGCGCTCGGACAACGATGTCAAACAAGGGGGCAAAGAAGAAGTGATGACCCCACGACAGGTGCTTACGAGGCGGTCGTGCCAGTTACAACACCCCCCCACCCCCCCAAAACCCCTCGTGCGACCCGTCCGTGCCAGACGCGCCCGTCCAAGGAGAGAAGAAGATACTCCTACAAGTTTAATCAAATAAAAGCGCCTACCTTTGCTGTTCTCCTCCTCCCTGTTCAGATACATGGCTGCAGATTGCTGCTGGACTCCTGGCTGGGTGGTGTGACGTGATTCAAGTGCTGATTGTTACTCCACCGGGGGAAACTCTCGCGGCTCGGTGAGTGTTTATTGTGTCGTTGCTCGGCGGAGAGTCCTCCCAGAATTACGCGCGAGCAGGTTGTCTGCACACATCTACTTTCTCCCTCTCTCTCTCTCTCTCTCTCTTTCCTCACACACACACACACACACACGGTGACGTGCTTTGAGACATTGCCCCACGGGTGGGGTGGGGTGGGGTGGAGGATGCTCCGGAGCTGTTATTGTGTCTATATGCATGCACATATATAACATCCATCAATGCTTTGTCAAACTGAAATGTTTTATTGCTTGGATCGTGCAGGCTAAATGGATTGAGCATGCCGTGCCAGGTTGCTTTGACATTTATTCCTTAAAACCACCTATTTTTATGTCACATACATCCTTTATTTTCAAATACAAGTATGTACACTAGTGGTAAGTAAAACAAAGGAGTTTGGAGTACTAACTATTATTTCATTTTATTTCCTTCTAATTTCCGAGTTGAGTGTGTTACTTACTGTTTCTTCGTAATTGTTTGTGAAACTCGAGAAATTTCTGAGTGAAAATTGTCAATGCAATTTTTTATAGCATCTTTTTCTTCTTTTTTATAACAAACAATGGATGAATAGTATATTTTTAGTCTTTTATAGGTAATATTCATAAGATTTTAGATACTAATATGCAATATCTAATCAATTATAGTACTGTTGATTACATAAAAGCATTGTAGGCTATTGCTTGATGATAATCACAAACCCATTAGTTACAACTAACCATCTCTCTGATATTGGTAACTAGATTTTTTGCCATTGAATGGTTTGTAATAAATCAAATAGGACTCGTTGCTGACTAGTGTGTCTATTTGTTACCTGTTTCAGGTCTACTACTTGTACTTATTTACCTTTTAAATAGTTACTAATATATATTTTTCCAGCACTATTTGAGCCTTTGTAAAGCGGAAGTGAGTTGTTTTCTGTCAATAATGCACAATAAAGTGCAGCAAAGGATAAAACTATTTACGCTACAGACGTCTCTGTGACGTATGTGTGCTATCAGGGTTAACTCCGCTACTTGTCATTTAAAAGGACATGAGTAAGCTACTTGTAATATAAAATCGCAACTAGTTTAAACGAATACACGAATGTCAAGTCCGGGAATGATTTGTCTCGCGCTTGGGTAAATAAAAAGCGTAATGCAACCTTGTATCTATCCTTTGAGTGTTGATATGCACCTGGTGCCATAGCAGTCAGTGAAACACTAACTGAACCGTTGCTTTATTAACCCGTTGTTGCATAACATCCAATTTGTGCGCCGCGGCACAGATGAGGCTCCGCAGGTGGAGCTGCTCGCTCACCATCCCGAAGGGGCTTCCACCCGCTCCGCCCTTCACCCGGTTCGCACGCACAGGCGACGGCCTCGACGGGCCCGTGATGAGCAACAGAACGAGAGTACGGCGTTACCGGTGCGTTCACTCATGCGCGCCACACGCCAATCACGCCTCTCACAGCCGAGGAGTTGCGCGTCGAAGTGGCGACGTCTAGCGGTTAGATTGTGTCATTACAAGCAGAACTGACCTACACTAAAAGGGACAGTTTACCCCCTAAAATAAAAAATGGTCTTATTTGCTCACCCCATCTTGTTCCAAACAGACGCAGATAAAGACGCAGTAAAATTGTGAATATTATTACAGTTGTAAATACATTTTTCTATTCGAATATATTGAAAATAAATTGTCATTTATTCCTGATGACATCATTACACCAGTCTTCAGTGCCACGTGACCCTTCAGAAATCATTCTTTGCTGCTCAAGAAACATTTATTTTTACATCTAGGGTACTGTATATATAATTATACATATAACATAAAAAATAAAATTTATTTATTGTCTAAATAAATACAAAGTTATATAGAAACTAAAAATATGTAAAATGTACTTTTTGTTAATTTGGCAGTTACACATCATGCAACATGCATTTACCTTTTTTATTTTTTATTAAACGCATTGCACAATGTGTATAACTCAAAAAAGTTTGCAAGAGATTTTAAATAATTTTTATGCAATTCTCATGTAATCACTCACTGCCATCACATACTGTTATTGTGTTGTGGAAAGTTACTTTTAAAAGTAATGCATTACAATATTGTGTTACTTCATAAAAAATAAATAATAATAATTGCATTAGTTACTTTTTATGGAAAGGAATGCAATATGTTACTTTTGTGTTACTCTTTGTCACCTGGGCTGCATGGGCTTGCTCTTTTATTATTAATTAAAAAAATTAAAAACGTTATACTTTTTGCAACTGTAAAAGCCCTTCCACGCAAAAAGTTAAATTAATAAATCTCACTCCCAATTTCTTTCAACACAGGTACATCAGAGGTGTCAGTGAAACGCAAAGTAACTTAAGGTACCTACTTATAAAAAAAAAATGCAATCCTTTACTAGTTACTTGAAAAAAAAAAAGTTATCTAAATGCATAACTCACGTCACTAGTAATGTATCACCCCAACACTGGTTCAACATGTATTTGCATTGTGTGCATGTTTCCAGTTTATTCCAGATGTTTCATAAATGTCAATACTACCATGTGTTTAATCTTAGATTAATTGGCTTTATCCTTGCAATAATGACACTCAGCAGAGATCCAGGCTCATCCAAGTCATGCTCTTCTAATCGAGTGACTTTTGAAATAAAGATGGCACTTATTTCCCTCTCTCTCTCTCTGTCTTTCTCTCAGTGTGCAGTGTGCTGAGGATCATTTATGCAGCATGCAGTGGAGAAAAACAGCGGGTGACCTTCTGAGAACATCATTGGTGGCCATAGAAATGAATTTCTAGTCAATTCCAGACTTGCACCGCAGGCCTCACTGACACATAGCGCAGGCCTGATGGCTTCCTCTCACAGGAGCAGCACTTCCTGCAGGGAAGCATTCATCTTTAATGCTGCTTTAGTTCATTTTTTTAGCGTAATGATTTTGAGAACTGCCCCCCTACCGCTTGAGTTAATTTAGAGAGCAGTTTGGTGGTTGTTGGGACTGATAATGTACCGGAGTGACGGAGCAAAGGTCAGTGATTGAGGCGAGCGGTTGACGCTAAAGTAAGAAAGACAGATTAAACACATGTGATCCACAAGCTTCGATTAAGAAACAGTAAACGCTTATTTGATTTATTTAACTGTACGGTCCGAGGAATAAATCCAGCAGATTTTCCATCAGTGAACAGAGCAGGGATAATAACCTTTACGGTCGTCTGTTGCGTCTTTAATAAAACTGCCGTAAGGATGACTTGATGCTCAATGAAGTGTGTCCGGATGGCATGTGCTGCTCTTAAGGCGACCCTGTCATCTGAGCGTGTAAAAACATGCTGAAAAAAAGTGCTGTTTTGTTGCATATTTTCGTCTTAAGGGAATAGTTAGTCCAAAAATGTACAATTGCTACAAATGTACTCACCCTCAGGTCATTCAAGATGTAGATGAGTTTGTTTCTTCATCAGATTTGGAGAATTGTAGCATTGCATCACTTGCTCACCAGTGGATGTGAATGGGTGCCGTCAGAATGAGAGCTGATAAAAACATCACAATAATCCACAGCACTCCAGTCCAGCAGTTAATGTCTCGTGAAGCAAAAGGCTGAGTGTTTGTAAGAAACAAATCCATCAAGACATTTTTAACTTCAAACAATACGAGTCTTCTATTCATAATATTGCTTCATCCAGTAAAATATTTTGGGCAGAAGCAACATTTTGAGGCTTTAATGATATAGTTTTATTTCTAATAACAATGCAGCTTTTCACTTCTCAATATGTTAACTGATGGACTGGAGTGCTGTGGATTATTGTGATGTTTTTATCAGCTGTTTGGACTCTCATTCTGACGGCACCCATTCACATCCATTGGTGAGCAAGTGATGCAATGCTACATTTCTCCAAATCTGATGAAGAAACAAACTCATCTACATTTTGGATGACCTGAGGGTGAGCACATTTTCAGCCCATTTTATTTGTGGGTGAACTCTATTTTTAATTGTGTGTTCTGTAAACTTTACTAATAAACACAAGTCAGACATGTATTCATAATGTGAATTCAGCATCTTCCGGCAATCTTGTGTGCTGATCCAAAAAGAAAGGAGATGCTAAACCCCATCCCAGTAATTACCCATAATTCATTCTGCCGATCTCATGCAAAAGTCAGCATTTACATGAGGTCAATTAAAACTGCAACATGTTCAAGTCAGAAACAGCAGTATATGAAGATGAATGGTTTGTTGCATGAGTAGAGTTTATTTGACATAACCTCAAAACCTTTTAATAATGTGCCATTTAATGTAAAATGGCAGAATTTCACATGTATGTGGTGCTTGCTGAGCCGGTAATGTGTGTGTGTGTGTGTGTGTGTGTGTGTGTGTGTGTGTGTGTGAGAGAGATGCATGAGGCTCATTACTGTAATCTCTGCTGCTACTGCTGTAAGATGTCAAGTGGCTTTGTCTCTTTATTTAAGAAATTATAAGTAAGGGTCTAAAAAATGTGTATTTAATGGGTTTTCTAGTGATCTGTTCAGTCAGTACAGATGCATCCTCTCTCTCTCTCTCTCTCTCTCTCTCTCTCTCTCTCTCTCTCTATATATATATATATATATATATATATATATATCCCTGTCTTCTCCTCTCAGAAAACCTGATTCCCATTGATTTAGTGTCCTATACACACATTACCAGTCTCTCTCTCTCTCTCTCTCTCTCTTCCACAACCCCCATTCGCTTCAATGGTCATCCTTCTGTCCATCTATTTTAGCTCTTTTCTCTTCTGCCTTCACTTATGCTAACTGCTCTTTCTCTCTGTGTGTGTGTGTGTGTGTGTGTTTGAGTGGTAGATGGACTAATAATAGCTCAGGGTAGATGCTCAGAGAATATATGTTTAATATGAGCTCCTTCTCTCATGTTCTTGACGTTTAAAGGAATTTATTCAAATAATAATGGAGTCTTCTTACATCCGTGTCATTCGAAACCACATTATTTGGAAGCGTCAAAAATATGAAAGCTTTTGCATCTCACACAGCACAGGAGTGTAGTAGAGCATCAGCATGATGAAATAATGGCAAAAAGGGTTAGTTTGAGCTTAACTGTGCCTTTAAGAGCTCGCTCATACTCGCCCTAAAGCATCAATCTAAACTTAGCAGTGATGTTCACTTGTATTCACCCAGAATGCACTTATAGTAAATGCGCAGTGACTCATATCTGAGGTCACTATATAGTGACCCGCTGAGTGAACATGCAGTGAATGAGATCCGTAGTAAACAATGGCGTGTCATTCACTGTCTGCAGGCAATAGGAAACCTGAAGCACACTGAATTTCACTTTTGGGTTTGTGTGTGTCTGATTAAATTTCCAGTCTCCGTGGAAAACGAAGAAGGAAGGGAAAATGGAATTCAAGTCACATTAAAGCAGTCACAAACTCTGGGGAGCTTTTGGGGTTGTTTATTTTTTTTGCTTTTGTTGTTGAAGAATGAATGCATTTTGGATGATTGACCCTCAGATCCGTTGTTGTTTAACAAAGGCTCATATTACGGGTTGCAGTGTCTCACAGAATAACGTAATTCATATTTCATCACCTGCGGAGAAGTTATTTCCATCCTTTTCTCAGATGATTTGCTGGAGGTGTGACTCTTAGTTTATGATACAATAAGATTTATATTGTACATTTTGAGGATGTAATATTTTTATTTTTTCTTCTTTTTTGTGAGATATTTGAATTGTTTATTGTGATAAGAAAAAAACAATGAAAAAAAAAAGTTTAAAAAATAAGTTATTTCGAACGGCACCACAGCGACACCCAGCGGCCGCTCTGAGCACTGCACAGACTCAACGACCTTGAGGAAAGACTCTTAAACTCAACAAATCGCCTAAAACTAACTCCTCCTAACACTTCTAATATTTGCATTCGTACTCTTCTGGGAATTAATGATTTTTCTGGACCACTGACCTGACTGAAAGCACACACATTTAGCAACACTTCATTTCTTAAAGCATAGAACATTTTGGATTGACGGAAGCAATTAGCATTTATGAACAAAAATGTGAGATCATATAGGTAAGACCAGTGGTGTAGCCACGGGTGTGCCTGTGACACCCAGAGTGGCAGCTGGCACACCTAAAAATAGATGCAGAATAAATTTTTATAGTCTCAATAAAAAATGTTTACTTTACTTGGGCTATTGTTGTTTACTTAGAATATATATATTTTGTTTTTTGTTCGCGACTCGGTTGATTCAGATCGGCACTTTCGGAGCCTGTTCGCGCCTCGGTTGATTCAGATCGGCACTTCGGAGCCTTTTCGCGACTCGGTTGATTCAGATCGGCACTTCGGAGCCTTTTCGCGACTCGGTTGATTCAGATCGGCACTTCGGAGCCTTTTCGCGACTCGGTTGATTCAGATCGGCACTTCGGAGCATGTTCGCGACTCGGTTGATTCAGTTCGGCACTTCGGAGCCTGTTCGCGACTCGGTTGATTCAGATCGGCACTTCGGAGCCTGTTCGCGACTCGGTTGATTCAGATCGGCACTTCGGAGCCTTTTCGCGACTCGGTTGATTCAGATCGGCACTTCGGAGCATGTTCGCGACTCGGTTGATTCAGATCGGCACTTCGGAGCCTGTTCGCGACTCGGTTGATTCAGTTCGGCACTTCGGAGCCTGTTCGCGACTCGGTTGATTCAGATCGGCACTTCGGAGCCTTTTTGCGACTCGGTTGATTCAGATCGGCACTTCGGAGCCTGTTCGCGACTCGGTTGATTCAGATCGGCACTTCGGCGCCTGTTCGCGACTCGGTTGATTCAGATCGGCACTTCGGAGCCTTTTCGCGACTCGGTTGATTCAGATCGGCACTTCGGAGCATGTTCGCGACTCGGTTGATTCAGATCGGCACTTCGGAGCCTGTTCGCGACTCGCTTGATTCAGATCGGGACTTCGTAGCATGTTTGAGATTTTTTTTAATTCAGATCTGGACATCGAAGCAAGTTTGTCAAACAGTTAATTGGTGATAAATTAATATTTGGACTTGAGGCTTTTTTTACCAGTCGATTCAGCATGTACATGGACCCACACACAAAGGTGGACACACTCTAGTCTAGACGGATGCCAGGTAGGGTGACCACCCGTCCCGCGTTGCGCATGCGCGCACAGCGTTTGAAGCCCAATACATGCCTCCAACAAATTGAGACTGTGTCACGCGCATAATCAATGCTTGCTCAAAAAAAGTTGGTCGCTATATCTGGAGTCACCAACTCGTCGATCGCGGTCGACAAGTCGATCTTGGAAGCATTTTAAGTCGATCGCGAAGATTTTTCAAAATCTGAGAAAAAAAGGTGCGAGCCTCCGCTGACTGCGCGTGCACCTCCCGAAACAGACGAGACATTTATACTTGACAACTGTTTTAGACTGAAAACCAGACAATAAAACTGATTTAGACGCGGGTGCCGGTTTGATGAGATGTATACTAATATCCGTCTGCTCGGGCATGATTGTTTTATGCCTGTAATTGATTGATTATTGAGGTAATAGGGATGGCACGGTTCGCTGAAATAAAAAAACCAAACCGTTCGGTTCACCACACACGGTTCGGCACGCGCTTCAACTTAAATCTGACAAAGCATCTGCAATATCATCTGTAATATGACTTGCTATAAATGGCACGTAAAAAAAAACAGGGTTCAGCTAATAAATGTTTCTGTTGATGCATGCGCATTCTGGCTTCCCAGACATTACAAAAACATGAGAAAAAAAAGATCTATATTGAGCAACTACAATTCATTTCAATCCTATAATTATATATTATAATTTATTTAAAGTGAATAAATTGTAATGAAAAATAAACAAAATGAAATAGCTAAAGTTCAAAATTATCGTATTTGGAAGAAAATTATTACATTTAACAATTAACTACATTTTGACACGACCTGCAAATTAACACTAGGAGTATGGTATAATTGTGCACAGTAATCTGACAATAAATGTGGCACACCCAGATTTTCATATGCACCACCAGAGTCTCTTTTCTGGCTACACTACTGGGTAAGACGGTCATTTATACTTTAATTGCACAGTGATAATAAACTTTTCAGCTTTTATAACTCTATAAAAATGCATTTACAGGCACAACAGGCAAAAGCATTACAGGCACAAGGTACCGTTATGAACAAATACATTTTATTGAACAACAATCAACACGATTAAAACAACTGCATATTTCAGTCTCACACGTGTGGCTGTTTGTGTTTCAGCACACACACAAACTCTCAGCAGCACTCCACATACAGACTGACTTTCTCTTCCAGAAGGGCATCATTGTGCATTTTTACTTGTGTGTGAAGTTAAAGTGCGTTTTTGCACTGTTCCTCTCAGAGGAGGAAGGAGGTTCTGTCTATAACTCTACAGCAGCATGATTCAACCACATGGAGAAAACAGGTCAAAATCATGACAGATCTCAAGAAAGAACATGTTTTGGCCATATTTCATCCCCCAAAAATAAGTGAATCAAATAAAAAAAATATCAATTAATATATCAAATGTTTAGGTAAATAAAGAAAAATGTTTGACATTATTTTCATGACAATAAAGCAAAAAAAAAAAAAAAGTCTCAATGCAAAAATATTAAAGGTTCCTAAAAAGTGTTAATTTTCTTTATGTAAGACAAAAAAAGAAAATATATTTTAGGTTATTAAAAAAAATTGACATTATTTTCATGACAGTAAAGAAAAAATATATACTGTATTGTATCCTATATCACAGTAACTGTCAAGAAATAAATGTTGCAAAGCAACAAATATAACAAAAATAAAAGGTTCCTTCAAATAGTCTTTAATTTTCCTCATCTAAAAATATAATAATATTTAAAAAAAACTATTTTAAGTTATTTTTTTAATTTTATATTTTATAATATTATTTTCATGACAATGAAGCAAAACATTACTGTTATGAAAATAATGTTAAAATGAATAAGTAGTAGCGTTCCTAAAATTGTAACTTTCTTCATACATTCAAATTATTTGTTATAATTTTTTAAAGGGGTGAAATATGACCAGAGCATATTTTCATGAGACTCAACTGTTAATTATTTCTTAATTATTGCATAAATATGTGCTGGTCCTTATATATATATTTGGTGAAATCACAAATATCTAACATCTAATTTACTACTAAATAAGACTGAATACTATCAATTTACATCGATTATACAATTCAAAGATACATTCTCTGGTTTGTGGAAACAAACAGGCGATACGTTGCTTGTAATATTATAGTCTAGTATACTGAATATTGTATGATATCAGAGGGCCATGTCTGAATATTGCGCTTGTGCCAGATCTGTGTTTGTGCTTGGATTATAAATCATCAATGCTATTTTTGGCGTTTGTGTTTTTATTTATTTTTTTGCCACCTGCTGTCTAATTCCTTCAAGTACAGTGTTGAGGAAGAAGGACAGATGGTGAAAAGGAGAGAGAAAGTGAATAACACACTTTAGTGTTGATAAACGACGAGAAAGAAACACACCACCTGTGCGCACGATTGACCCCTCACACACACACACACACACACACAATACACCAGCGTTCACAAACACTGTGAGTTCACAGCTGAGAAAACACGAGGCAAAACAGAGGAACCCAAAAACGGTCTAAATAAGAATAAATCATCACGAAACAGCATAATGCAAAACAACAGAAAATAACAGAGGTGATAACAAGATATGTTCGCTTTTTTGGAATGTTTAGGAAAAAATTGTGAGCAAAAACAAGATCATTAAGGTCAGATTCATATTAGGCATGAAACATACTTCTGTTTTAATACCATTTGCACTCATTTAAAGAATTAACGGTGCGTGAAGTAACCGATCACATGGGTTGTGCACACGCTGACCTCGATAAATCTGACCTATGACCTCTAAACAATAAATAAGAGCATCTGAACAGTTTCAAATGGCATAAAGTTCATTGTCACTGAGACTAGAGATGTTTACTTGATAGAGAGCACCATAAACCCTCTGGGTAAACCTCAAGATCATTAATCTTTAGAGTCATTGTCATATTCATTAGTGACATGTTACAGTACACTGCTGTTCAGAAGACTGGGGCTGGTGAAATTTTGTAATATTTAGAAAAAATGATCTTATGTGCACAAAAACAGCATTTGTTTGATTATAAATACGGTAAAAATAGTGAAATATTATTACTATTTAAAATAACAGTTTTCTGTTTTTATGTTTTTTTTAAATGTAATTTATTTCTGCGATCAAAGCTGTATTTTCAGCATCATTACTCCAGTCTTCAGTGTCCACATGTTTTGTGCTGTTTTACTGCACACAAAAAAAACATTTTGTATTATTATCAATATTTTTGTGGAACATGCACATTTTCAGGATTCTTTTAAAGTTCAAAATAGCAGTTTTGTTTTGTGACAAAATTATTGTCACTGTTGATAACAGTTGTGCTGCTTAATATTTTTCTGAAATCTGTGATAGACGTTTTTTTTTTTTTTTTTTCACGATTGTCTGCTTCAATATTCTTTGAAAGTTCAAAGGAGCAGCACTGAAACAGAAATCTTTTGTAACATTATAAACATCTTCACTGTCACTTTTGATCAATTTAATGCAAAAGTGTTTAAAAAAAAGTGTTTAAAAAATCTTTTGAAGGGTACTGCAGGACGATATAAACCGACGTGTACTAATGCATGAACTGGGAAGGACACAGAGGTATTCCAGGCAGGGATTTGGTCAGGAATCGTTTGGCAGTATGAAAGACATTGCACATATATGCAGAGCTGATCTATCAGCACTATTCTTTCTGCCTGACAAATCTGAACGCCTCTCCGAGAAATAAAAACAGACAGCGTGAAGTAAACGAGAACGGTTTGTTCGGTTCGGCTCACGAATCCAACACTGATGCATCACAGGTCCGGCTCAACATATTAACATAAAGAGAAGGAACGGGGAGGTGTGCAAATAAGCCATCGTATACAAAACTAAAACATAATCTAGTATCATAATGTCCTCTGCATATGTACAGTACTCATAAACAATCAGACACTGATACAACCGTCCATAGAAATATATAGTGAGATATACTATAAGTGTGTTTACATCTATATCATCAGAATTAGGAATAAATATGACTTCCATTCAAAGTCTGTGCTTTTCGGTTTCTCGAACGAACAGGAATGATTAATAAAATCTCCCATGATGCACTGCAGGGCAACGGTACACCATGGGAAAGCATCCAGATGCATTAATATTCATGATTATTAGCTCCACCCATTATAGGTTCACAGGGCACGTCTTACAGTCCATATGTAGATCACTTTTTCTGTTGATTTAGTTTATTAGTATTCTTTCTCAGATCTGATCTGACTGATATGAACCAACAAACTTTCATTAAGGGTCTGTTTGTAGCCGGAAATCTGTAAGTAGATAAACTCATCAAATAAAACTCATTAGCACTGCTCATGAATATTAATTAGGTCACATGATGTCCGCCCAGTCACTATTGATTTGAATTAATATGCAAGAGAGGACCAGTGTTATTATATATTAGAATTATAAATAGACTATTATACTTTTTATTAATATTTGGAATTAGTTGTTATTTTTATAAAACTCCTTTTGGTTTCATTTTCGTTTTTGTTTATTTTTTCAATAATTCCAAATAGTTTTCATTTATTTTTATTTAATCATTTTAGTACTTAAACTTATTTCAGTTACTTCCCAAAGCAACATTTCTCATACTTTTATAGTTTGTATTATTATTATTTTTAATTAGCTTTTTATAATATACTTATTTTAGTTTATTTTGGTCATTTTTGGTATGTGCTATTGTCAATTATTATGTCAATTATTGTCAAAATGTGGTTTGAATAAGGTTTAAGATCATATTTAATGCTAATTTAGCTTTTCAGGCTACAAACAGCAGAACAGATCTAAGTCAGATATGCCAAAAATAAATTATTTCCATTATTTTCTTTGTGTTGTGACCATGCAAATGAATCTCATAATCTATAATGATTATCTCCCAAAGTCTGGGATCTTCACAGAAGTTTTAATGCCCCGGATTTGACTTTACTTTGCTTTAGCCTTATCACTTTTCCTCAAAGCCATTCTAAGCCCAGAGGGAAAGCAGTCAGAGCTGGTCATAAGAAAGACGGGAACAGCTACTATAAAGGGCAAACTAATCGACATGATGTGTCCTCATGTTCCAGGAAACTAACAATTAAAAAGAGCTTCATGATGGCTTGATATTTCAGTACATGATTAACAAGAGCTCTACGAGATCGTGTTATGACCGATCACTGATTTCACGGTTTTAAAAGTCAGTGCTTGGACGATGGCTCAACGATTAAACGCTCATAAAAGGACATCATGTTTGAGACCGGACGAGACGAAACACACGAAAACGGCACGACTACAAACGATTCAGATCAGTCCGACTGCTCCACGTTACGCTTTGATCGTTCAGTAATGACGACCTGTGAGAGGGGGCCGGGACTGGTGCAATGCATGATGGGAAGGGTGGCTAGTTGTTCCGTTTGGGCAGATAGCTCAGGATGTATTCGCCTACGCCGAAGAAGTAGACCACCTGAGCGATGCCGAAGAGCGGCGCGATGACGAGAGCCCGACAGTACGCCCCCTTCAGGAAAGCAGCGGGACCTTCATGGCGTAATATCTTCCTGTGATCACACGAATAATGATCAAAAATGTGTTATAGCTCCAGTCTAAGGTTGTTTTAATGAAATAAGGTCAACAAAAGGAAATGACCTGATGCAGTCGGTCACCCCGCTGTAAGTGTCCTCTTGAGTCCCCCGTGTTATCGTCTGGAGCCTGGTCTTTATCACTGAAACACACACCAGCCGGTTATCAAACCGCACAGATGGTGCTTTATGCATTGCACAACAGTTTTTGCTAACGTACAGGCTCTGTTGCTAACGCTAGCGAGCTGCTTCACTGCATACTGCCTCCTCGGCAAACTGACAGAGAGGAAACGTGAGCAGAGACGCTAATCAAGGGCTATTGTTTGGAACAGAGTTTGCATTAGGATGGAATGGAAATATTCAATATTTCACATTCAGCATTTAAATATAGAAAAATATTATTGAAAAAATTGTGTTCATTGTTTCATATTAAACATAAACATTTAATATTCAGTAATAAATAAACTAAATATAATATTCTGTATTTTAAAAATGGAGAAATTAAATATAGATTTTTTTTTTCAGATTTATTAATAAATGATAGACAAAACAAATACTGAAAAATGTCTAATATTTAATATTCAATAATAAAAGTAGACAAAAAAATAAAATTTTATACTTTAAAAACTGAAGAAAGAAACTGGAAAAATATTTAATATTTCACATTCAGCATTTAGATATATATAAAATATAATACTGAAAAAATACATTCAATATTTAATATTAAACATTTTAAAAAACATTTAATATTCAGTAATTAATAAACAAAATATAATATTCAGTATTCTAAAAATGGAAAATTTATATATTGAAAAAGATTTCATATTTATTAATAAATTATAGACAAAACAAATACTGAAAAATATATAATATTTAATAATATTTAATATTTTAAAGTAGACAAAAAATAAAATTTTGTACTTTAAAAACTGAAGAAAAAAAATTCAATATTTATTATTCAGCTTTCTATTCGATTTATTTGATTTATTTCAAAAATACAAAATGAAAACAGATTAATCATTCATTTTCAGTAACAAAAATAGACAAAATTAATAAACATATAATATTAAGTATTGTTTAAAATAAATACAAATCGATAAATTATTGAATATACTGAATTAATAATATTTAGTATTAAAATCAGAAAAAGCATTCCATACTAAACATTTAGTTTTTTAATCGACAAATGAATGTTGAAAAGGTTTAATTAGATAAAAATTACATTGATTATAATTAGATTAATTAATATTAATTTAACTATTTTTTATTGATATTTTACTCACTGATTAATATGTATTTGTCATTTCTCTTCATGTTTAGATTGCCTTTCCTGCTAAATTAGACCGAAGCTAATTTTGTGGTACAGCATTGCATCAGGAGTATTTCTAGGATGCTTTAAAATGCGTTCACAGGAACAGCAGAGATGTTTAAAGAGGAACCCACCGTCTACAGGGTTGACGGCGACGGCGGCTGTGCTGCCCGCGATGCAGCCCGATGTGAAGGAGACGTAGAAGGGAGCGGGACCCTCGGCTCCTCTCTTCCCCAGATCATTCAGATTAGCAAACAGAGGGAAATAAATGATAGAGAAGGGGACGTCCCTGAAGGAGAGAAAACACGAGGCTGAGATCCTCTGAGAGTCAGCGCTCTGAAGAACTCTGTGTTATTCCCCAACCTCAGCAGTGTGCTCCCCAGACCCTTGTAAAGACCGAGCATGCCCTTTTCCTTCAGTAACTGTCTGGTGAGTTGCACAGCTGTGGGGGACTTCAGCTCCACGGGGCCCTCGGGGTCACAGCCTGCGGCATGAGCTTCCTCTGAGCCGCTACACACACACACACACACACACACAGCACATTACAGTGTCAGTCATAAACGAGCCCTCACATTCAACTATACTGATAGAGCCTAATCTGCATCACACTTAAGTATTCTACTCTTAACAACTTTTTTTGTAAGCATCTATATTGGCAGATTTTAACATGAGTAAACTTAGTAGACCCTTATGTAGAATAACAATTTTTTTTTTTTTTTGCATATTAATTACTCAGTACCACTGACAATGACTTAACATTCAATATTTAAAAACAATAACATTAAAAAACCTGTTTAATATTTATACTGAATAAATAATATTCACCTTAAAAAAATTCAGTACTGTTGACAGTTACTTAATATTCAGTATTTAATTTTTTTAATTGAAAACATATTTAATATGTAACATGTGGTATCTAAAAGAAATTGAAAAAAAAAAATAAAATAAAAAATATATTTATATGCATATTTGTTATATCTAATACATTTTAAGTTGAACACAAATTATAAAAACAATGTTTTTAGTTTTTTTGCATATTAATTACTCAGTATCACTAACAACGACTTAATATACAATGTTTAAAAATAATAACATTAAAAAAATGTATAATATTTATACTGAATAAATAATAATTCACCTTTAAAAAAAATTCAATAATCTTGACTATTACTTAAAATTCAGTATTTTTTTTTTTTTAATTGAAAACATATTTAATTAATAACATGAAATATATTAAAAAATAAAAAATTATTATATTCAATATGCATTATTTGTTATATTTATATGTAATATATTTTAAGTAAAAAACGAATACTGAAATAACATAATATTTATGTACTAAATAAATATTCAGCATTTTTTTTCAATGAAAAATTCAGTTCTGCTGAATGAAATGACTTAATATTAACTATTTAAAAAAGAAAACAAAACATTTCATATAAAAA
>NW_020529172.1:0-72667 GCF_003368295.1 Carassius auratus
CGCCTAAAAACCTAAAACATGCTCTATTATACTATTGTTAGCAATTTCTTTATCATCCAATTTATTCTGGTTGTACACGCTTTTATTTTCATAAAAAACTTGTTTGTTAGATTATACAGTTACAGTGGTCTATAATAAATATTAACAGGTTTATTCAAGCTGTTTAGAATGAATGTAGTAGGCTAATTTTTTGAAATGTCAATCCAAAAAATAAAAATAAATAAATAAATAAAAACATTGGAAAACAATAACTGTTGTACTTTTTTATACATTTGTATAATTTCATAGTGTATGCATTATAATAATTATAAAAACAAATGAATTTAGCCACTCACATAGAAATCTTAGGCCTTATCCTTTTCTGACAGTTTTCTGACCTTATTTTTTGCTGCAAATAATAATTTCAAATTAATTTGATACTGACCTCTGACATCCTGTGACATGATATTTATTTGAATTTACATAATCTCATGGATTAACAGTAAATCTGTTCAGCTCACAGATCAAGACTAAGCTGTAATGCAAGCAGAACTTTCACAAATGCTTGTAGGTCAATAAATCATTACAAAACATTTACAAATCATTTAAGGGATTTGATAACACTGTAAAATAATGTCTAATTTGTTACATTAGCAAATGCATTGATAACACTTTATAATAACTGCACTCATTAGTAAATAGTCAGTTCATTCTTTATAAAGCCTTGTCCCAATATTAATAGTCAGTAGTAAGCAGTTTATAAATACAGCTATAAATAGCTTGTTCTTGGTTTATAAGCACATTTATTAAAAAGGAGAGTAAAGGGTCAGTTATCTTCCTATGAAAAATAAATAAAATAAAAATAAACAAACAACAACACAGATTGATACAGAACTCAGAAATGTTATTTACATTTACATTTACATTTAATCATTTAGCAGACGCTTTTATCCCAAAGCGACTTACAAATGAGAACAATAGAAGCAGTCAGGTCAACAGGAGAACAACAACAGTATACAAGTGCCATGATCAGTCTCAGTTAGTCTAGTATAGAACGCATAGCCAGGATTTTTTTTTTTTTTTTTTTTTTTTTTTTTTTTTTTTATTAAATGAACAAAGACAAGAAAATGAAAAGTACTGGTGTTAGTAGGTTAAGTGCAGGCGAAAAAGATGAGTCTTCAGACGTTTCTTGAAAATTAGTAAAGACTCAGCTGTACGAATTGGGATTGGGAGGTCATTATTGTGGATTTATGATAAAATCAGCCTGTAAATGAATTAATTCTCCTCCAAGAAGACACAAGTAGTTCACACCAAACTGTTTAACATGAAGCCATATACTGAAGATGTTAAATTTCAAAATGGGTTTAGGATACCTTAAATGGTGTGGCCATAGCGATTTATTAAAGTAACATAAAAAAAATACAATAGTTATTTTACTATATCTTTAAAATGTTTAATTCCAACTATTCATAATTTTTTATATACGTAGAAGTCATCATTTGAAGGAAGCACAGTAAGTTTCATAGCTTTATCATTTTCAAGAGCCAGCATAAAATTAAAACTATCATAACTTATAAATCAAGCTTGGCAATTCTTAGTACCAATAATGGCCACCAGATGGAGCTATAGGATTACTTTTAAATAATTATTGTAGAAACAAGTATGATTTAAATCATTTATAGAAATCTTTCAAAGAAAAATAATATGAATTTTATGTATTTTACTGATAAAATGACCCTCACTTAATTAGAAAACAAGCTGAAGTATTGTGAACCGTATATTAAGAATAATTCTTTATAGGCTTTATGGACAGATACGTTTTCAGAGACTCTTGAAGGATCAGCACCACATCCTCTTTTACCACTGTTTAAAGAATTTATCTTACAGAAGAGGTGCGAATGAATTTTGGATAGCTTGAATGGTTTGTCGTGGTGATTTTTTTTAAATAACAGTAAAAAAGTAACCAGTAAATGTATTTTATTTTTTTAAAGTGCAGCTTATAAATGCTTCAAAAAAATGTACACATAGAAGACAAGTCATTCTGAGGAAATATGCATAGTTTCATGACTATACAACACTATATGGATGATAGACAATTAAAAAACTATCATACATCTGATGTCACTCTGTCCCTCTGTCACTGTGGGTAATGTGTGTGTGTGTGTGTGGTGTGTTAAATGAATTAGGTGTGAAACTATCAGGGAGCATTTAGTCTCCAGCGCCAACATTTTACAGAACTGCCACTTTCCTGGAGTCTCAGAATTACAATGTGTCAGGTTCTGAGAGATCTAAGATTCCAAAAAATGATTGAATTAGAATACCATGAAGTATTGTGAAATACTATATATTAAGACTTTATATATAGGCTTTATGAACAGATTAGAGTGACTCGTGAAGGACCAGCAGCACCTCCTCTTGTCCGATGGTTTGAGGAATATATCTTCCAGAATCCGGGATTAAGATTTAGGAGCTCATTTTTATTCCACCTCCTTTCCTGAAAGTCTTGCAGAATTGACTAAAAATTAATCTTCACATTAATTCCTAATTATTTTGCAATTCTTTTTGTCAGTTCTTCTTGACCTGTTTTTTTCTTCTTCTTTTCTGACCTCATGACCCAGTCAGCATTTTTTGTACAATGGTCAAGTCTTAACTTATCCATTTCTGTATTGCATGTGTGTTTGATATTTATCATGGGTATTTCATAATTTTCGACTTTACAGTTTGAGTTAAAACTCTTTTTTAGCGCATTTCATCTGTAAAAGAAAACATGCCTAATAATTCTGCACACATGAATATAAGGAGTTTTTCTCTTCCAGCTTTCCTGGACTATTGTATAGCACTCATAAATGATTAAATGAAAAATAATGGTAGTTATTAAGATTGATATGGTTTGGAATTGGTCAAATGTGCTTGGAAAAAAATCACAATAAAACAATGTTTTAATGTTTAATTTTGGAATATGAACTGACATGAATGAATGTTATATAAATATTATTCATATTAACATAATGTTTATAAATGAAATCTTATTGTAAAGTGTTACTAAAGTTAAATGTACATTGTTCTGTGAATGTGATTTGAAAGTCTAGATGATTCGGATTAACCCTTTATCTGGCGTATCCTTTAAAACCTCACTGCCAGAGGGATATTGTGAATGCATGTGCCCGCTGGGCACAGTTTACCTGATGCCACCGGGGTGGCGATGGCATTGGTGGCTTGAGCCCGCCATCGCTGCTTGCAGCTATATTTATTATTTATTATTATTATTTTTCTTCAAGGTTTCGGGGGCTTTTGGGGCCCTTAACATGCTTAAAAAGTCTTGAAACTTGGCACACACATTGGAACCTGCGGCCATTAGGGCCAGGCAGAGACTGATACACGGGCGTGGCACAGGGGCTCTACAGCGCCCCCTGGAATATGGAGGGCCATATATCATACATACTTGCATGTAGACGTACGAAACCCGGTACACATATAGAACTCATCAATACAAACAACTTTCGTATTGCATATCATAGGCTCTGCCCAACAGGAAGTTGGCTATTTGGGGTTTATTATTAATATTTGTCGTCAAAGTTGTGGGGGCTTTTGGGGTCCTTAACATACTCAAAAACTCTTGAAAATTTGCACACACTTTGCAATCTGTGGCCTTTAGGAGCCTGCAGAGGCTGGGGCCCGGGCGTGGCACAGGGGCTCTACGGCGCCCCCTGGATCACAGTCAGAAATGTTGATGTATAGCTCACACATACTTGCACATATTCATATGAAACTCAGTACACATATAGATCTCATCGTGCCGAACAACTTTCGTATTGCTTGTCATAGGCTCCGCCCAACAGGAAGTCAGCTATTTAGAGTTATGTAAAAAGCGCATGCTCTGGAATTTGAAATACTTGTCATAGGTTTTTTTGCCGATTGCCACCAAACTCGGTCAACGTGATCTCAAGACATTGGGGATGAAAAATTGCCAGGGGATTTTTGATATCTCGAACGGTTTGCTCGTGGCGAGGCACTGAAATTATGGCGAGAAATGAGAAACAGGAAGTGTCTAATACCATCCACATACATTTCCTGATTTTAATCAAACTTCATCAGATTATTCATTGTATGAGGTCGATCGCATATATGTGACTATTAGGAGTCAAAGTTATAGCGCCACCAACTGGCAGCAGGAAGTGTGTCATTTTCAAAATGCTTTGATTTCAGCATCTTATTTTTACTCGATTAGCTTCAAACTTCATCAGAATAATGTTAAAACACAGCTGATATAAATCTGCTGGGGGGATATCGATATCTAAAAATATTGTTGCCGTGGCAACATGTCAAACTGGACTACTTCTCAGGTGATTTTGAGGCATATAACATGCTTAGAATTTCAACAAACTCAGAACACATATCAGTATTTATGATAACTAGACACTGGCAAAAGTTCATAAGAGGGCGTGGAAGAGGCACTCTATAGCGCCACCTTTTGTCAAAAGTGGGGGGGTTAGTTTTAGCTACAGACACCAAACTCGGTACAAAAATTTTTCTTATCAAGACGGACAACTTTCTAATTTACAGTCATCAGCTACGACCAACAGGAAGTCGGCTATTTGGATTTGAATGTGGATTTTTTTTTCATTTAGCTGTGAATTAATGTATACTGCTCAGAGGAGAGTAACACTATACACACCAAACTTTGTCTACATGATGCCAAAACATTGATGAACTTAAATTGCCAATGGATTTTGGATAGCTTGAACGGTTTTGTCGTAGTAATTTTTTTAAATGACAGTAAAAATGGAATTATCAATTTTCCTGCATTTTTAAATTCCAAACACTTCAAAACTTTTTTTCATACAGATGAAAAAGTCAACAGAAAATTAAAAAAACTGTCAGACATCTCATCTCACTCTGTCCCTCTGTTTGAGTGTGTGTGCTTAGACTTCCATTGTCTGAGAGAAATAGCGCCCCTACAGGTGCAATTCCCGCAAAAAAAAAGAAAAAAAAAGGGAGGAGACTCTCTTTAGTTTTCACTTTTAAATCGGTTAAAATACAAATAAATACTTGGATTTAATTCACACTGACAAGCTAAACCAACATATATGATTATTATCAGGTCAGGGCTCATTAATAATCGATGTGTGGTCAGTGATACGTGAGAAATACGAGAGATGAATCACCGCTCTGAGGATGAGAGTGTGGAATGACGAGCTCAGAAAAAAACGAGTTTATTCTTGTTTTATAGCTTTTAAAATTAAAATATTAAAGCGATATCACACAATTCACCAATTAGAACACACCAAGAGCTAAATTCAGATGTTTTTGAACTGTTTGTGTGAAAATGAATTATTTGCGGCTGCCTATATCTGAAATCACCGCTCCGATCAGCGCGCACAGTGTCACGATGTCAAAACAAGCGAATTTATTCTTGTTTAAGAGCTTTTTAAAATAGAATATTGCCACAAATGCACACAATGCACCCATTATAACACAACTAGAGCTTAATGCAGGTGTTTGTGACCCGTTTAAGTGTGTAAGACTATTTGAAAGCGCGACTGGCAGAATAACATTGATCTCTCGAGCTGCAGGATTCTGCCTTTCGTCGTAAGAACGAACACTTCACGGACAAGATTATTTCAAAATGCATAATAGCTTGGCGAATATAAACGAAAACAGCCACGTGAACATAAACTGTTGAGAATATTAAGTGACCGCATTTACCTGCTTCGGTCTTCAATTTTAATCTATACATATAAAAAGGAAATTCATTTGTCTTGGCTGCTTTTTTTAAATGTGTGTGCCGTATTTATTTATTTAATTATCTTTTTATACATTTTGTATAATTTCATAGTTTATGTATTATAATTATAAAAACATAAATACATTTAGCCACTTACATAGAAATATCTTAGGCCTTATCCTTTTCTGACAGTTTTAGGGATTTTTAAATATCCTAAAAAACCTTATTTGTGCTGCAAATAATAATTTCAAACTCATTTGATACTGACCTCTGACATCCTGTGACATGATATTATTTGAATTTACATAATCTCATGGATGTAACAGTAAATCTGTTCAGCTCACAGATGAAGAGTAAGCTGCAATGCAAGCAGAACTTTCACAAATGCTTATAGGTCAATAAAATCATTACAAAACACATATAAATCATTTAAGGATTTGATTACACTGTAAAATAATGTCTAATTTGTTAACATTAGTAAATGCATTGGTAACACTTTATAATAACTGCACTCATTAGTAAATAGTCAGTTTATGCTTTATAAAGCCTTGTCTTAACATTAACAGCACATCTATTACAAAAGAAAAGGGTCAGTTATCTTCCTAAGAAAAATTAAAATAAACAAACAACAACACAGATTGATACAGAACTCAGAAATATTTATTTCAATATGCAATAAAGTAAACTGTACACTTGAAATATATATATATATATATATATATATATATATATATATATATATATATATATATATATAATTGCATACGTCTATATTTCATTTTTTTTATCAAGTGTATATATATATATATATATATATATATATATATATATATATATATATATATATATATATATATATATATATATAGTAGGAGACATTTTGGGGATGGTAAAGGTTTTGTCCACTTGGTGGTGCTGTGGTTATGTTTAATTAGAGCACCTAAGCAAGAACTGTGTGTGTTGCAGTGTTGGTAACTGGGAAGCACAGTTTTTGAGCACATGGCATATTAGCCCGTAAGGTGGATTCTAGTTGAATTCGGTCCATAAGGTATGGCTTTGTGTGTACATGTGAATAAGGAGAGGCCACAAGAAGTTTGAGATCATGTTTAATGGAGCTCAAGAAATAAAGAAAGACATTTGTTATGCATCTGCGTCTGTCTTTGTACGTGTTCTACACTTGCTTAATCCTATTATCAACAGCAACGGCTTTTGGAAAGCTATATATATATATATATATATATATATATATATATATATATATATATATATATATATATATATATATATATGAAATATAAACTTGCGCAATTATACAAAAATCACTTTTTAAAAACTACAACAAAAATTGTTTGGACTACAACAAGCATTTTCCGGGATTTGTGAAATCACAAATATTGACGAATGGGATGTGAATTGGTTGAGCTGCACTAGAGAATGCAACGAGTGTGATATATACGTAGTTGACCATGAAGACTGGAAGAGAAAAAAATAACTATAAAGGCACTTTTACTTTACTGATAAAATGAGCCAAAAAAAAAGACATTTCACTCAGACTGAAAAAAAACCCAAAATTATTAGATCCTCATGAGAAATATTAAAAATTAGATCACTACAGTAATTACAAAGTAAAGACATGACCACTGGACAGCAAAATGCTTACTGGGTCAGAAGGGTCAGAAAGATAAAAAAAACAGGTGGAGAAGAACAGAAACACCTAAACTGCAAAAGAATTAAGAATTAAAGTGAAGAATTAGGTGTGACACTATCAGGGAGCATTTAGTCTACAGTGCCACCATTTTCCAGAACTGCAACTTTCCTGGAGTCTCAGAATTACAATGTGTCAGGTTCTGAGAGACGTAAAAGATCCCAAAAAATGACTTAATTAGAATAGCATGATGTATTGTGGAATACTATATATTAAGACTTTATATATTGGCTTTATGAACAGAATATTTTGAGTGATTCTTGAAGGACTAGCATCCCCTCCTCTTGTACGACAATTTGAGGAATATATCTTCCAGATAGTACCGTGACTCCCTATATGCAGAGTATGCAGTCTTCATAGGGCACAAACTTCCAGAGGGGACACCATCCCAGTTGCTAAAAAAAACAAACAAAAAAAACCTGCACCATTCTCCCATCTGCGCTCATGATCACTCACACCTCATTTTTGCGGCTGAATGTTCGTAATTGACAGAGAAAAGAAAACTAAAGAAAGTAAAAAAAAAAAAAAAAAAAAAAAACAGGCATAAATTTGGCTTGACATTGGACATTCGAGAATCTCAAATTTAGGGACCGTCTCTAAAGTTACATGTGATATTGTTATACACTTTTCTAACGTCAGTAGCATTTGAAGAGAATGACTTACAGTCATAAAAACAACTGTAATTGTTCATCTAGGTGACAGCTATAATGCACAATTAAATTTAATGTTTTATGTTTATTAAAACAAACTGTAAGTCATATGTAAATTATGCTACTTTTTCACATGGGCTCAAATGCAAATTTGAAGCTCAATAGCATTTGAGGAGAAAGACTTGCAGTCACAAAACAATTTTAATGTGTTAATTTAGGTGTCAACTACAATGCACACCTTATAAATTTTTTATATATATATATATTAAAATAAAGTGTTACTAAAGTTATATATATTGTTCTGTGTATGTGATTTCAAAGTCTAGATGGGTCGGATTAACCCTTTAACTGCTGTATCCCTTAAAACTTGATTGCCAGAGGGTTACTGTAAATGCTTATGCCCGCTGGGCACAGTTTTCCTGATGCCACCGGGGTGGCGTTGCACTGACGGCTTGAGCCCGCCATCGCTGCTTGCAGCTATATTTATTATTATTATTATTTTTTTCCAACGTCTCGGGGGCTTTTGGGGCTCTTAACGTGCTTAAAAAGTCTTGAAAATTGGCACACAGATTGGAACCTGCGGCCATTAGGGCCGGGCAGAGACTGATACACGGGCGTGGCACAGGGGCTCTACAGCGCCCCCTGGAATATGGAGGGCCATATATCATACATTCTTGCTCGTAGACGTATGAAACTCGGTACACATATAAATCTCATCAATCCAAACAACTTTTGTATTGCATATCATAGGCTCCGCCCAACAGGAAGTTGGCTATTTAGGGTTTAGTATTCAAATTTTTCGTCAAAGTTGTGGGGGCTTTTGGGGTCCTTAACATACTCAAAAACTCTTGAAAATTTGCGCACACTTTGGAATCTGTGGCCTTTAGGAGCCTGCAGAGGCTGGGACCCGGGCGTGGCACAGGGGCTCTACGGCGCCCCCTGGAACACAGTCAGAAATGTTGATGTATAGCTCACACATACTTGCACATATTCATATGAAACTCAGTACACATATAGATCTCATCGTGCCAAACAACTTTCGTATTGCATGTCATAGGCTCCGCCCATCAAGAAGTCAGCTATTTAGAGTTATGTAAAAAGCGCATGCTCTGGAATTTGAAATACTTGTCATAGGTTTTTTTCTCGATTGCCGCCAAACTCGGTCAACATGATCTCAAGACACTGGGGATGAAAAATTGCCAGGGGATTTTTGATATCTCGAACGGTTTGCTCGTGGCGAGGCGTTGAAATTATGGCGAGAAATGAGAAACAGGAAGTGTCTAATACCGTCCACATACATTTCCTGATTTTAATCAAACTTCATCAGATTATTCGTTGTATGATGTCGATCGCATATATGTGACTATTAGGAGTCAAAGTTATAGCGCCACCAACTGGCAGAAGGAAGTGTGTCATTTTCAAAATGATTTGAATTCAGCATCTTATTATTACTCGATTTGCTTCAAACTTCATCAGAATAATGTTAAAACACAGCCGATATAAATCTGCAAGGGGGATATTGATATCTAAAAAATTGTTGGCGTGGCAACATGTCAAACTGGAATACTTCTCAGGTGATTTTGAGGCAAATAACATACTTAGAATTTCACAAAACTCTGAACACACATCAGTATTTCTGATAGGAACTTAAATTGTGAATGGATTTTGGATAGCTTGAATGGTTTTGTCGTGGTGATTTTTTTAAATGACCTTACAAAGGGAATCATTATTGTATTTTTAAATTGCAGCTTCCAAACACGTCAAAGAATTTTTTCATACAGATGAAAAAGTCATTCTGAGGAAATATGCATAGTTTCACGACTTTACAACACTGTATGGATAACAGAAAATTAAAAAACTGTCAGACATCTCATCTCACTCTGTCCCTCTGTTTGAGTATATGTGCTTCAGACTTCCATTGTCTGAGAGAAATAGCGCCCCTACAGGTTCAATTCCCGAACTTTTACTTTCACTTTTAAATCGGTTAAAAATACAAACAAATACTTAGATTTAATTCACACTGACAAGCTAAACCAACATATCTGATTATTACCGGTTCAGGGCTCATGGATAAATTATTTCTGGCCAGAGATACGTGAGAAATAGGAGAGATGAATCACCGCTGTGATCACAAGCGTCTGGAGTAAAGAGCTCAGAGAAAACGAATTTATTCCTGTTTTAAAGCTTTTAAAAATAAATTATTACAGCGATATCACACAATCAACCAATTAGAACACACCAAGAGCTAAATTCAGATGTTTTTGAACTGTTTGTGTGAAAATGAAATATTCGCGGCTGCCTATCTGAAATCACGCCTCCGATCAGCGCGTACAGTGTCCAGCTCAAAACAAACGAATTTATTCTTGTTTAAGAGCTTTTTTAAATAAAATATTACCACAAATGCACACAATAAACCCATTGTAACACAACAAGAGCTAAATGCAGGTGTTTGTGACCTGTTTAAGTGTGCAAGACTATTTGAAAGCGCGACTGGCAGAATAACATATCTCTCGAGCTGCAGGATTCTGGCTTTCGTCGTACAAACGAACACATAACGGACAAGATTATTTCAAAATACATAATAGCTTGGCGACTATAAACGAAAACAGCCACGTGAACATAAACTGGATCTACTGGATTTGAATATTAAAGTGACCACATTTACCACTTGCTTCTGTCTTCAATTTTAATCTATATAAAAAAGGAAACTCATTCGACTTGGCTGCTTTTTTAATGTGTGCGTATTTATTTATTTATCTTTTTATACATTTTGTATAATTTCATAGTTTGTGTATTACAATTATAAAAACAAAAATAAAATTAGCCACTCACATAGAAGTAGCTTAGGCCTTAACCTTTTTCTGACAGTTTTAGGGATTTTTAAAAATCCTAAAAAAACCTTATTTGTGCTGCAAATAATAATTTCAAACTCATTTGATACTGACCTATGACATCCTGTGACATTATATTTATTTTAATTTACATAATCTCATGGATGTAACAGTAAATCTGTTCAGCTCACAGATCAATACTAAGCTGTAATACAAGCAGAACTTTCACAAATGCTTATGAGTCATTTAAGGATTTGATAACACTGTAAAATAATGTCTAATTTGTTAACATTAGCAAATTCATTGATAACACTTTATAATAACTGCACTCATTATTAAATAGTCAGTTCATGCTTTATAAAGCCTTGTCCCAATATTAATAGTCAGTAGTAAGCAGTTTATAAATACAGCTATAAATAGCTTGTCCTTGGTTTATAAGCACATTTATTAAAAATGAGAGTAAGTTATCTTCCTATGAAAAATAAAAGATAAAAATAAACAAACAACAACACAGATTGATACAGAACTCAGAAATTTTATTGTGGATTTATGATAAAGCCTGCAAATGAATTCATACTCCTACTCATACTACTCCATACTCCTTTTTCAACATTATGCCTATATACTGAGATGTTAAATTGTGAATGGGTTTAGGATAGCTTAAATGGTGTTGCCATAGAGATTTATTAAAGTAACATAAAAAATACAATAGTTATTTTACTATATCTTTAAAATTTTTCATTCTAACTCTTCATAATTTTTTATATAAGTAGAAGTCCTCATTTGAAGGAAGCACAGTAAGTTTCATAGCTTTATCATTTTCAAGAGCCAGCATAAAATTAAAACTATCATAACTTATAAATCAAGCTTGCAATTCTTAGTACCTATAATGGCCACCAGAGGGAGCTATAGGATTACTTTTAAATAATTATTGGAGAAACGAGTATGATTTAAATAATTTATAGAAATCTTTCAAAGAAAAATAATATGAATTTTATGTATTTTACTGATAAAATGACCCTCACTTAATTAGAATAACAAGCTGAAGTATTGTGAACTGTATATTAAGAATTATTCTTAATAGGCTTTATGGACAGATACGTTTTAAGTGACTCTTGAAGGTTCAGCACCACATCCTCTTTTACCACTGTTTAAAGAATTAATCTTACAGAACAGGTGTGAATGAATTTTGGATAGCTTGAATGGTTTTGTCGTGGTGATTTTTTGAAATAATAGTAAAAAAGGAACCAGTAAAAAAAAGTGCAGCGTCTAAACACTTCAAAAAAATGTATAGAAGACAAGTCATTCTGAGGAAATATGCATAGTTTCATGACTATACAACATTATATGGATGACAGAAAATTAAAAAACATACATCTGATGTCACTCTGTCCCTCTGTCACTGTGTGTGTGTGTTTGTGTGTGTTTTAAGTGAATTAGGTGTGAAACTATCAGTGAGCATTTAGTCTCCAGCGCCAACATTTTACAGAACTGCCACTTTCCTGGAGTCTCAGAATTACAATGTGTCAGGTTCTGAGAGATCTAAGATTCCAAAAAATTATTTAATTAGAATACCATGAAGTATTGTGAAATACTATATATTAAGACTTTATATATAGGCTTAATGAACAGATTAGAGTGACTCGTGAAGGACCAGCACCACCTTCTCTTGTCCGATGGTTTGAGGAATATATCTTCCAGAATCTGGGATTAAGATTTAGGAGCTCATTTTTATTCCACCTCCTTTCCTGAAAGTCTGTCTTGCAGAATTGACTAAAAATTAATCTTCACATTAATTCCTAATTCTTTTGCAATTCTTTTGTCAGTTCTTCTTGACCTGTTTTTCTCTTCCAGCTTTCCTGGACTATTGTATAGCACTCATAAATGATTAAATAAAAAATAATGGTAGTTATTAAGATTGATATGGTTTGGAATTGGTAAAATGTGCTTGGAAAAAAATCACAATAAAACAATGTTTTAATGTTTAAGTTTGGAATATTAACTGACATGAATGAATGCTATATAAATATTGTTCATGTTAACATAATGTTTATAAATGAAATCTTATTGTAAAGTGTTACTAAAGTTATATATATATATTGTTCTGTGAATGTGATTTTAAAGTCTAGATCATTCGGATTAACCCTTTAACTGCCATATCAAGTTCAAGTTCAAGTTCAAGTTCAATTTATTTGTATAGCGCATTTACAACAGCCTCCTGGCTGACCAAAGTGCTTTAACATAAGAGCAAGAATATTACACATACATAAAAATAGACCAGACAAAAAATTTAAAACCACCCATTTCAAAATGTAGCATAACACAGTAGTCAGTACACTAAGGAAAATAAAAAAGTTTTTAGCAAAGATTTAAAAATAGACAAGGAAGGGGCCAGTCTGATCTCTAAAGGCAGGGTATTCCAGAGTCGTGGCCCAGCCACTGCAAATGCACGCTCCCCTCTACGCTCCCCTCTATCCTTTAAAACCTCACTGCCAGAGGGATATTGTGAATGCATGTGCCCGCTGGGCACAGTTTACCTGATGCCACCGGGGTGGTGATGGCATTGGTGGCTTGAGCCCGCCATCGCTGCTTGCAGCTATATTTATAGTTGTTATTCATCCGTTGGGTTTGTTGCATCAGCGCTTCAAATCACTTAATCATTTTGCAAAACACTTGCTAGTAAACATATATTACTAAAGAAATTCCTCCATGTGCATCAAAAGTGCCACGTGACTGCAAAATGGGACACTGTTATGAGATTTTCAGTTTCAGTGGGCGGAGCATACATGAATATTCACGAGTTTCCCGGGCATGTGTGTGGAACCGAGAATTTCAGTTTACACTCCTTGTATCTCAGCTGGTTTACATTTACATTACTTTTTTATTTTTATTTTAATGGTTTAATGGAATATTCTTTTTAAAAAAGTAAATATATTTACAGCGTTGCATAAACCTATGTCTAAACTACATTTGTTCATCATTTTGTACGTTTATTTTTTATTTGTTTGCATGTTTGTGCAGTTGTGACTGAATGATTGCAGACATTCTTTGTGTAATGTAAGGAAAAAGCATAGCAAACGTAAGCTAGTTGTATACATTGATTTCAGTTTGTTGTGCTGTAGCTGTGGTTAAAAAAAAGTGTCTGCTATTAGTCATCTTTTGAGAGCAACAGCTGAAACAAACTTGTATGTGGACTAATCATTTTTCATTTATACTGGTGTTCAAAATGTTTGACTTATATTTACAAAATAAACTGGAATCCAAGACCAGACACACACACACACATGAATAAAAGTGTTCCTTTAATAAATAAGCACAAAAGTCTATAAAGTAGCCTACATTTCGTGCGAAAACAAATACTTCTCTGCAATATATATATATATATATATATATATATATATACACACACACACACACACACACACACACACACACATATATATATATATATATATATATATATATATCTCTATATATATATCTTTATATCTTTATATCTCTCTCTCTCTCTCTCTCTCTCTCTCTCTATATATATATATATATATATATATATATATATATATATATATATATTAGTGGTGGGCCGTTATCGGCGTTAACGTGCTGCGTTAACGTGAGACTCTTTATCGATCGATAAAAAAATTTATCGCTGTTAATCTATTCTCAAAGTTGGGTTGAGAGCTAGGTCTATACTTAGCAAGCCATGATGATTTTCACATTGATATTTTATATAACCGACTGGCTGAGGCCAGCCTAAAAAGATGCTCAGGACAGTTGACGCGCCACTGCTGCGCATTGTCCCGAAAGCGACACTGAACCGAGCTCTCTTCTGCGAAGTTCTCCTCGAAGTCCCTCCTACACCTGAACGAACAAATACAAATCGCAGTTTGAACAAAAAAAAAGATGTGAAAGAGCCCAACTCAGTACTCGTGGTGTTCTGGTGTTCAGAGCTCACACAGAGAAAGGCGTCTCAAAACACTTGAACATCGAATTTGCTTATTTTTGCTCTTGTGCCGACAAATTCATACAAAATATTCACCTTGGAAATTATGCTCGAAAAAACTTTCAGTTATTTCTTAAGTGAAAGTAAACAGTTGAGGAAAAAAATGTGATGTGTATTATATTGGATGCGTTCATCGTCTCTAAAAGTGACCGCGCCTAATTTAGCTACTGGCTGCTGTAATGTTAATCCAATAAAATGAAAATGAAAATCACTCACTGCTCTTGACTGAATTACTTTGTAGTTTTAACAGTCAAACCAAAAATTATTCAGACATCAGACATAATTTTTGATATATATAGCAAAACTGTAATAATGTGAGAAATGTTGAAGGTGTCTGAATAAATGTAGGTTTGATTGTATATTTCATATTCAGGTGTCTGAATAAATGTAGGTTTGATTGTATATTTCATTTTTACATTGAAGACTATCCAGTGCTATTTCACATTTAATTGTTTGGTTTCTGTACCTTGACACCTACAAACTTGAAAAAAACTGAAACATTTTGTAAATAGCATAAATAAATAAAAATAAACGAACATACAAATTAAACAATTTCAAACAGGGCCCACTGGTACAACCTTCACCGGGGCCCCGCTGACCCCAGCTACGGCCCTGCTCATGCCTGTTTCACACATACTCCGTATGCAGTGCGTATGCAGTCCGTGTGCGTTACAAATGTGGTGCAGCACGGACTCAATGTGCTTTCACACAGGACGCGTTTGTAGTCCGCTACTCGGTACGTAAACGGCCACTGCACTGCTGCAGACGCAATGCTCCTGGAATGCACTGATGGACCACAAACACTTTGTGATGCATTTTGGAAACAGGAGATGAGCCCGTTTTCTAACACACCACCTAGCTTGATAAAACCCTTCTCAAAGACTTACTGTTTGTCAATTTTATTTGAGTAACACACATATTCTGAACGCCTTCGGCAGAATTCAAATGAGCCATTTTCACAGTGAGATTAATCTAGATTTAAAAATGTTATCTATGCCCACCACTCTTATCGGGCGATTAAAAAAAAAAATATCGCCATTAATCTATTCTCAAAGTTGGGTTGAGAGCTGGGTCTATACTACGTGAGCTATGATGAATTTCACCTTGATATTTTAGCGCGGATGTACACCTAACCGAATTGCACTGTAGGGGGCAAGAACAGGTCTTTAAACCTGTGTTGTGTATACCTACTGTGAAATTACCACATCAAACATGACGTGCGAACATGGATGCATCTCAAGGCCCCGGGTCTGCTTCAGGGAATTTTTTTTTAAGAAGATTCCCAATGGAAACCTTGACAAGACACATGCCTGTTTCACACATAATCTGTCTGCAGTGCGTATGTAGTCCTGCAGACGCAACGCTCCTGGAACGCACTGACGGACCGCAGCCGCGTGAATGCTGGAATCCGTTAACATGGGTGCGTAAAAAAATACAAAACGCATACGCACTGCAGACGGATTATGTGTGAAACAGGCGTAAGGTTGTTTGCACCTTATGCAATGTGGAATTAGTTTACTTTGTGATGCATTTCGGAAACAGGAAACAACCCCTGGTATAATGCACCAAAGGCTACGTTCACACTACGTTCACACTTGTTTGCGGAAGTAGCTAACGTTAAACATGGATGTCAACAACAGTGTAGTCAACAGCGGAGCTTTTTTTTGCAATATTAAAGTTATTTTCCCAACGGAGCCAGCACGATTACAATCTTCTCGTTTTCAGAAGAAAATTAAAAAGAAGGAGGAGAGCAAGGTTTTTGGCCATGGCGTTTTGTGGAGCAGTGTTAGCAATGTCGGTACAGAGAAACGTGTGGGTACAGAATCACAGCCAGGAGTGGTAGGATACTGATGTGAGTGGCTCTTCTCATTCCCGCCTACTACAACGCAGAAATATGTCATTTGTAGCTTATCAATGACGTATGGGGGTCGGATACATGTGGCCTGGCCGTTCAGACGGAGGTCGCATTTCAAAAGATCGGATACGTATTGGATTCAGGACCACATACCCAGGTGGCCTGGGTCACATTTGAAAGGATCGGATCTGTGTCATTCAGACCTCACTCTGTCGTGACAAGATCAGATACAGGTCGCATAGGGGCAAAAAAAATCGGAATGGGGTCGTTTCAACCTGCAGTGTGAACGTAGCCTTAAAGACTTACTTTTAGTCATTATTTTATTTGCGTAGCACACATATTCTGAATGCCTTCGGCAGAATTCAAATGAGCCATACAGGTGATACAGGTACTGGTCATATAATTAGAATATCATCAAAAAGTTAATTTCACCAGTTTCATTCAAAAAGTGAAACTTGTACTTTATATTAATTCATTACACACAGACTGATATATTTCAAGTGTATATTTCAACTGAAAACTAAGGAAAATCCCAATTTCAGTATCTCAGAAAAGTAGAATATTGTGAAAAGGATCAATATTGAAGACACATGGTGACACAAAATTATCAATTAATTAATTAATCATTAATTATTAATTATCAGCTAATTAACTCACAACACCTGCAAAGCCTTTATATGGTCTCTCAGTCTAATTCTGTAGGCTACACAATCATGGGGAAGACTGCTGACTTGACAGTTGTTCAAAAGACGACCATTGACACTTTGCACAAGGAGCTCTGTGTCCAAACACATTAATAGAGGGGCGAATGGAAGGAAAAGATGTGTAAAAGTGTAAAAAGTGTAAATAGGGAATAAACTGGGAATAGAATATGTAAACCCTGAAGTTACTTACACAATGTGTATCTGATATGAATAAAACGTGTCGAATTATAATGGAAAGGATTATTATTATAAACTCTAAATGTATTGTTTTTTAGTACTTATGTGAATTTATTTGTTTGAAAACTAAAATAAACAGTATGTGGTTGAAAACACTGAAAAGTTGTGACCTCTTCGTCTGGCGCGAATGACTTCAATGTAAAGACGCGTTTACGCATGTCTGGAGGTCTCGCGGCGCAGTAGATGAGTTATGAGTTATGAAAAAGACCATTGCAAGCTGAGAGCGACCGGCTTTTGAGGTGGAAATTGGCAGTAATATCCCCAACTTGCGCAGCTGTACCTGAGTGTCCCTGGGACATCAGTGCGGTCGGAGCGTGTCTTCTCAACAACTGGACATATAGTGAATAAAAAACGCTCTGCTCTGAACTCTGAAAATGTTGATTGACTTGTTTTCCTGTCCAATGAATTTGTAATGGCCTTATTTTGCGCATTACAATATGCCTACCTAGTGTCGGTTACGTTCAATAAAAAAAAAAAAAAAACGCACACACAGCCTGTTCTCAAGTCCATTTAAAGTTTTATTTTTTGAACATTTTTTTTTTAAATGGATTGAATCATTATTAAAAATAATCTTGGAGATTTTTGAATTGCATAAATCATAAATGAAGCCTGCAGTGATGTTTTTCTTTTGTTATGGCAGCCGTCCCCTCTGCATATATATTTTTTCGAGAATGTTGCACTCCTGTTGCCGTTTGTTATTCTTCACGAAAGTTCATGCCAATAAATAAGAAATATTGCTGACTTGTGGTTTCCAGCTCTCTCTTTACGTTCGGCCGTTATTTGACGTTAAAAAAGGAAACCTTTTTTTTTTTTAGACATGGAAAATCGATTTTACAATCGATTCAATGAACATTTATGTCTTAAAAATCGAAAATGATTTTTTTCACAAAAGTGACAGCACTAGCTCTGAGCGCGCCTGTCTCTCTCTGTTTTCCAACAGGACTTGGCACCTGCACAGAGTGCCAAAGCTACCAGTACCTGGTTTAAGGACCATGGTATCCCTGTTCTTAATTGGCCAGCAAACTCGCCTGACCTTAACCCTTATTGTGAAAAAGGAGATGCGATATGCCAGACCCAAGAATGCAGAAGAGCTGAAGGCCACTATCAGAGCAACCTGGGCTCTTATAACACCTGAGCAGTGGCACAGACTGATCGACATCATGCCACACCGCACTGCTGCAGTAATTCAGACAAAAAGAGGCCCAACTAAGTATTGAGTGCTGTACATGCTCATACTTTTCATGTTCATACTTATATTAGTGTTGCACGGTGCACCGATACTTCAAAAGTATCGCGATTCTCAGAAATTAAAAATGTCACGATTCCTAAATTTATAAGTATCGATACTTCAAAGAATGACTGCGTTCCAGATTTGTAAGAGACGCATTTCATGTTGGTGTGTGCAACGCACACTTCCAGTTCCTCCCTTACGAAAATTAACCATGGTTTTACTACAAATAAAACCCAAAAAACATGGTTACTGTAGTTAAACCATGGTAACCACAAATTAACCATGGTTTTGCTATATTAACCATAGTTTAACCATGGTATTTGTAGTAAATCTGTGGTTTTACAAATGGCAGTCAATACGCCAAAAAACCATCCCAGCCGGCATTTCAACGTTGATTCAACGTTGAAACAACGTCAGGTACCATGGTTGAATCAACGTTGAAAAACCTTTCGATTTTGCAAATTGGATCAACGTTGAAATCACGACGTTGATTCACCGTTGAAATCGTGACGTTGATGTACGGTTGAAATAACGACGTTGATTCACCGTTGAAATCGTGACGTTGATGTACGGTTGAAATCACGACGCTGATTCACTGTTGAAATCCCGACGTTGAATCAACGTTGAATAACCTTTCGATTTTGCAAATTGGATCAACGTTGAAATCACGACGTGGATTCACCGTTGAAATCGCGACGCTGTTTCACCGTCTTACCTGCATTACGGGTGAATTAGGGTCGTGCTGCAGACCTGGGATGAAAGCTGAATGAGGTGTTGATTTTGAAAAGTTAATCAGCGTTGATAACACGACGTTGTTTCCCCGTCGTACCTCGCACCGTGTGTAAATACACCTAGATCCTAGTTGGCATTTAGATCAACACGGTACATGCAAGGCTAAAAATCTAATGACTGGCAGCAATGGCTTTACAAACAACTTCAATAAACTACCACATGCTCAAAATTGTCAAACAGCAGTTTAATTTTGGAAACATACTGTATAAAACAGATGAAAATAATCCCACACTTTATTATGCAGAGTATGCATGGAGGTAATGCTAAAAACTGGTAGTAGAACAATCCAAATACAATAATATTTAAAGGTTTTTGTGAAATAATTTGGCACATAAATGCATATTTTTTTGCAGCACTTACAAGACAAACCCTTGTACCTTTATGACTGAAACCAGTGGATCTTTTATTTTGGTGGAAAACTACAGTTTCTGTCAAAAACATGTTTTAGTAATGCGTCTCATTACAAGAGTTGTGTACATTTGTGCAGTGAAAATGTGTTGGACAGTTCGAGAAGGGAACCTTCTACCAGTTGATTTCTAATGGGAACCCCCCCGGACTGTGTCTTCTTTACCGGGGAATGCAGAATGAGATTTCTACCGCAGGCACTCTAAAATGTTAGAACCAGCAGCCTTAGTGTATACAGTGTGGTTGTGCTTCGGGTGATCCTTGAAAGTGTCCCAGCGCTAGGTCCATTCTGACGCCGTCCCCTCCACTCTCTCCCACTTGTGCACTTTCTGTACCGTCCTGTATAAACATTTACATTTAATCTTACATTTAAGACTTACAAATGAGAAGAACAGAAGCAGTCAGGTGTACAAGCGAACAACAACAGGATACAAGTGCCATGACAAGTCTCAGTTAGTCTAGTACAGAACGCATAGCCAGTTTTTTTTATATATATATATATATATAAAAGACAAGAAAAGAAGGAAAAGTGCTAGCATTAGTTGGTTAAGTTCTGGTGAAAAAGATGAGTCTTAAGATGTTTCTTGAAAATGAGTAAAGACTCAGCAGTTCGGATTGAGATTGGGAGGTGATTCCACCAGCTGGGCAAGGTCCAGGAAAAGGTCCTTGAGAGTGATTATGAACCTCTTTGGGATGGCACTACAAGGCGTCGTTCACTTGCAGAGGGCAAACTTCTGGAGGGCACATAAGATTTAACCAGTGAGTTTAGGTATGTTCACAATGTTTGACAATAACTTTGATATTGTGAAATATATTTAACTGAAAACTGAATGCAAAATAAATCACACAATATTTTCACTTTACAGTTCAGTAACAGTGAGGTTGGAAACAAAGTGGACAACACTATTCATTAAACACTTATTTAATGTATTCAGATGAAAATGTACAATATTAACAAATTATTCACAAGCAGTGTTTTCAGAGCCCCCAGTTACACTGTTTTAATCAGAACACTAACATTACAGTGTAGTAAAACAAGTCAAATCTAATTCAGTACATTTTTATTAAACTAAGCACAATCAAAACCTATAATAAAAGTTCAAAGCATCTCTAGCAGAAGTGACAGTGCAATGTAGCAGAAGAACAATTTCTTACCAATGTTTCAAGAACAAGCTGGATCCTCGATGACTCTACAAGGGGAAAGAAGAAATGGTTTACTGAAAAGTTCTTAAAAAGCAGGATTTCATATTATACCATTTCTTTAAACCACTGGTTCTCAAACTTTTTATACCAAGTACCACTTCAGAAAATATTTGTTATTAAATATTAAGTTGCACCATAATGACCAACATTACATTTCAGCAGCGTAGTAGGCCAAACTATTCAGCTACAGCTCTACAGTTAAAAAATGAGGCAGTTTTATTCTAATAAGAATATTAATTGTTGTCAGACACTTTACCATGGTAAATACAGTTTGAACATTAAAACTACAACTGTGCTTACATACACAGGTAAATGAAAAAAAAAAGTTTAAATTAAAATGTAATTTTAAATGTAATTATGTAATAAAAGTTACAAAACTGTACTGTACTTTAACTGTAACATACTTAAATGTGCAAAAAAAAAAAAAAAACTTACTCAAAGATGAAGTTAAAATATATTAACATTAATTAGTTTAATTTAGTGATTGATGCATAACAACTAGAGGGGGCCTGACACTTTGAGAACCATGGCTTTAAACAATCCTTTTTTTTTTTTTTTTTCATTAATTCATTAAAATTATATTATTTAAATACCGACATTTGCACTTATATGTTGCAGAAAACACTTTGAAACTATTATAAGAATACAAACATATATAACACACCTAATGCATGGGATTCATATCAGGAAAATATGGGAAAATCTCTAAAAGACAGACATTAACACATAACTCACCAGTAACACATTAGGTGAGCATCTAACTTGATCATCTGTGATAAAGCAATGCAAAAATAGACACACGGGTATTTATTTATCTGCAGGTTACATGTCCTTTAAACTACCCATTTGTAAACTCTGGTAATACTTTACTATTTTCAAAAGATAATAAAGATAAAGTTAGCGATTTTCTTACCTCATTTTGACAGGATGTTTTCAGGACCTCGCAGAACACCTGACCCTTCTTGTGTTCACAGTTTTTGTTCTCCATTGACATGTCACGACTCAAATTCGCTCAAAATAAATAAAAAATGTACAGGCAAATATGAAATAATTCGGGACCGACCGAGCAGTCAGTCATAACGAGCAGCAGCTCACAGTTAGCCGCCTCACTCACAGAAAGACGACAATAACGGTCATATTTTTAAATGTAGAAAAGCGCGAACCGATTCATTGTCCAGTTTCCTGAATGACAGCCAGATTAACCAATCATGATAGAAGTAATAAAATAAAACTACCAATGGGAGTTGTTTCAGTGTGATAAAGCAGCGAAATGTATAGTTTTATTGTTGTTAATGATGATAATATTTAACATATACCTTTAGATTTTAGAATAGGTATCATGACTAAAATATTTTTAAATGCTATTAAAATAATAATTAATTTAAATAATTTAATATAAATAATTTAAAAGCTTGTTAACCTTTTTCTGCCATTTAGCATTAAACATTTTTAACGTTGTTTCATTAAAACAACTGACCTTATTTCAACCATATTTCAATGTTGAAAGTTGGTCATGTGCTGGAAGTTTTTCAACAGTTCATCTTTAAACGTTGAATCAACGTTGTTTCAACGTTGAAACCACAACTGACCTTATTTCAACCAAATTTCAACATTGAAAGTTGGTCAGGTGCTGGATGTTTTTCAACCATTCAGCTTTAAACGTTGAATCAACGTTGTTTCAACGTTGAAACCACAACTGACCTTATTTCAACCATATTTCAACGTTGAAGGTCGGTCATGTGCCGGCTGGGATGGGTTACTACAGTTTTACTATAATAAAACCATGGTTATTTTTCATAAGGGCTCCCTATGGAGGTCTGTGTTTTTTCTCCTTACACACGCAGCAAAAAAGCAATACAGCGAGATGGCTGCATTAGTGGCTTTGCTAAACTGATTTGGCTTTACTAAAATGTGTGCATAATCGCATTAAATAGTTTATATAAATTGTTCAAATGAACAAAGCACAAGGTTTTCTAACATAATTAACATTTTAATTGTTTGGTCAGGCAGATCCCTGCTGAAAAAAACAATAGAAACCATTACAGAATTTGTAATGGTTTTAATGGTTCTTATTGGAATTCTAATGGTTTTAATGGACACTGTAATGGTTTCTGTGGGTCTCTATTGGTAATTTGCTTTCTTCTATTGGTGGCGTGTATTGTCTATTGGATACCATTAAGGACCAATAGAACACCTTTACAAACTTCTAGTGGTATCTACTGGACACCAGTAGAAACCATTATGACTCCAATAAATTTAGTGGTTTCTTTGGAAAACTGTAATGGTCTTAGTGGGTAGGCTACTGCTGAAAAAGAATGAACACACAAACAATAGAAACCATTACAAAATTTGTAATGGTTTTAATGGTTATAATGGTCACAGTAATGGTCCCTGTGGGTCTCTATTGGTAAATTGCTTTCTTCTATTGGTGGCATGTATTGTCTTGGATTGCCACCATATACGTCATTTGGAAAGGTTTCATTTGTTTTTATTTTTTAATTCAACTCGACTCGTCATGGCCTTCAAAATTGACTTGAAAGTTGGTCTTTGTTTTGTCTGTCGGATTTGGTCCAAATTTAGCCCAAAAATAGATGTGAAATAACAGTGAAATTCTGCGTGACTTCCACGTGCTGTAATCTGCGCGCGCGCAGAACTGGAGCGGAGGACGTCACCATGGAATCGAGGCGGCAGCCCAACCGTCAAGCAGCTAATCGCTGACACTCAATGTGGTTTCACTTTTTTTTTTTTTAGGTAAGTTTAGTCTATTAAATTACACAAATAGTACATTAAAGTGTTCCTGACACTTTATTTCATGTAAATTATACGCTTTCGTTTAATATTTACTTTATAGAAATGGTTTAGCGTCGTCAGAAAAGGTCAGTTAGCATCTCAAAGGTAAGGCTAACTACAAGAGGTAACGATAGACATGAGCTCTTGGGCTTTTAATGTCATCTTGTGTGTAGATGCGCTCTCTCTCTCTCTCTCTCTCTCTCTCTCTCTCTCTCTCTCTCTCTCTCTCTCTCTCTGTCTCTCTCCATATATATCAATGGATGAATGGAAGTAACTTAACCGAATTAATTTAACCCTAAAAGTATGCACTGTTTAATCCTAAAATGTGTACTAACGTAACCGGATAACGTTACATCACTTACATAGAGCGTGAAAAGGGACTGAAACCTTCAGGTTTTGATCTTTCATGGTAAACACATAAATACAAACTTGTTCTGTGATTTCAGAAGTGCCAGAAAAAAAAAACTCTATGACACAGGAGAAGTTCCTGATTTTAACATTTCTGAAGGGAGCTGCTGACAGAGAGGATGAAAACACACACATTTTGATGTCCACGCTGTAGGAGCATTACTAAATAAGTAAAACTAAAATATATATATTTATTGTAAATGATTATATAAATTATATATTCTGTGAATTATTATTTTTCTTTTCTGCATTTCACCTCTGCTATAGTATATGCCTTATACCTGGCATTGTATAATAAATATTGTTGTCTCTGTAACAGTATGCTTATGTTCCTAGGTTCTTCCATGCTGATGGCTGTGCTCTAGTCATATCTCCTGTCGAAGAACATTTTTAGACATTATGAACCATGAATAGTAAGCAATTCGTCAAACATAAACCATTCAAAAATGTAAGGGTCAGATTTGTCATGTATTTCAAAGACATCTTTTATGCTCACCACTGCTGCATTTATTTGATTAAAATACAGTAAAATTTAATTTTTTTAATAACTATTTTCTATTTAAGTTTGTTTTAATAAGTGATCAAAGCTGAATTTTCAGCATCAGTCTCCAGTGTCACACAATCCTTCAGAAATCATGCTTTGTGAAAACAAAAATAAAATTGTACAAAATATTCACATATAAAGCAGTTATTTGAAATTGTACTAATATTTCACAACATTACCATTTTTATTTATGATCAAATAAATGCAGTTTTCTTAGTGTACATGAGACTTATTTCAGAAACATAAAAAAATCTCTATCTCCAAGCTACACACCAAAGTGACTGTTAAAAATCATTTAAACTTTGTGTCAGCATAAATAGGAAAAGGCATCAGATCGCCGTCTGTGATTTGTTGTGTCGTGCCGCATCCAGTGTAGAGAGCATCACTGATTATAAAAGGCTCTGTTGTATTTTGTTGTGCTGTCCAGTGACGACACAGTGTTAGAACTCTTGTTAAATATCATTACATATGATGTATGTATGATGCCATTCAGCACTGATAGATCTTTTCTATTTCAGAGACTGAAAATCATTGATAAAGCACAAGGTTACTGTAACATATTTAAACAATATTAATAAGAATTAATAAAAATGCATCTGTGACTTAATATTGTTTCTTATTTTTCAGTGGAAAGTTCTCATTAAACACATAGCTTTCTTCTCATCTGTGTGCATTTTCAAACGTTGTGCATATTTCTGAATCATTTTTTTTTTACTTCATAATATTGGTTGTCTTCTCTTGTTTTAGAGTTTAGCTCCAACCCCAGTTAAGCAGACCTGAGCAGCTGATCAAGGATCAGCAGAAACTCTGCAGAACATTGGTCCTTCAGCCCAGGACTGGACACCAGTGTTGTAAGTCATTCTGTCTCTTTATAGTGCATGCTCAGAACATATTGCAGGAGATCTCAACATTGTCTCATAAGGTCCACTTACATGCAGAGTTTTGCTCCAACCTGCAGTGCACCTGAACACATTAATCGAGGTCTAACTATTAGTGTTGTCACAGTACCAATTTCAGTACCAAAGCAAAACACAAAAACATGCTAATTATTATTCTTTTTTTATTCTTATTAGCCGCACTTATGCGAACAATTAACTACTCTAATAACAGTGTTCATTTCAATCCGACATTCAAATTACTGTTATATATATATCCTGATAAATACAGGTGCTGGTCATATAATTAAAATATCATCAAAAAGTTGATTTCACTAATTCCATTCAAAACGTGAAACTTGTATATTATATTCATTCATTACACACAGACTGATATATTCCAAATCTTTATTTCTTTTAATTTTGATGTTTATAACTGACAACTAAGGAAAATCCCAAATTCAGTATCTCAGAAAATTTGAATGTTGTGAAAAGGTTCAATATTGAAGAGACCTGGTGCCACACTCTAATCAGCTGATTAACTCAAAACAACTGCAAATCCTTTAAATGGTCTCTCAGTCTCGTTCTGTAGGCTACACAATCACGGGGAAGACTGCTGACTTTACAGTTGTCCAAAAGATGACCATTGACACTTTGCACAAGGAGGGGAAGACACAAAAGGTCATTGCTAAAGAGGCTGGCTATTAATAGAGAGGAGAAGGGAAGGAAAAGATGTAGTAGAAAATAAGTGTAGAAGCAATAGGGATAACTGCACCCTGGAAAGGATTGTGAAACAAAACCCATTCAAAAATGTGGGGGAGATTCACAAAGAGTGGACTGCCGCTGGAGTCAGTGCTTCAAGAACCACTACACACAGACGTATGCAAGACATGGGTTTCAGCTTCGCATTCCTTGTGTCAAGCCGCTCTTGAACAACAGACAGTGTCAGAACCGTCTCGCTTCAAAAAGGACTGTACTGCTGCTGAGTAGTGATATATCAGACCCAAGAATGCAGAAGAGCTGAAGGCCACTATCAGAGCAACCTGGACTCTCATAACACCTGAGCAGTGCCACAGACTGATCGACTCCATGCCACGCCGCACTGCTGCAGTAATTCAGACAAAAGGAGCCCCAACTAAGTATTGAGTGCTCTACATGCTCATACTTTTCATGTTCATACTTTTCAGTTGGCCAAGATTTCTAAAAATCCTTTCTTTGTATTGGTCTTAAGTTATACTCTAATTTTCTAAGATAATGAATTTGGGATTTTCCTTAGTTGTCAGATATAAATAAATATATCAGTCTGTGTGTAATGAATGAATATAATATACAAGTTTCACTTTTTGAATTGAAATTATGATATTCTAATTATATGACGAGCAATTGTATACACAAAATGACTAATTGAACTGCTTTTATAGTTTTAATAATTAATTTATTTGTAATGAATAAAGGGATTTTACATTTGATTATTAGTTTTTCTTACTTGAATGCTTTTGTTCGGATGTAAAATAAAAAAGTGAATTATTATTAAGAAAAGAACTGCAGGAAAAGATGCAATGTTGCTCAGTGATTTTGGTTTGGAACCTTTAGAAAATAGAAAAGAGTTGACTTTGCCAACTCTTTCAACTTCAAATGGGTGTAGCTCAGTCATTTTTTATATATATACAGTTATACATCATTTTGAAGGACTTTTTAATGAGAAAAAAAACCTCAACTGATTTTTGCTCATTGTGACTAACTTTGCCAGCACAGGTCACATATGCTACTTAATTTCCACTTGAGAGTGGTCAGATTTAAAGTCTGAGATTAGTCCATCAGTTCTTGAATTAAAATTTTTGTGTGTGTGTGTGTGTGTGTGTGTGTTCAAAACAAGAGTGTCTGTCTCAGAAGCTGAAGAAAAAAGGCCACACCTTACAAGAAATAAACGCCTCCTAAGTGTACGGAAATACCTGGCTGAGGAGATCAGTGACATAAACCAGATAAAACTGTCAGTGGTAAGTGTTTACATATCCATATCCGAATGGAATTGCTACAACCTCTTATCTAATATGACTCGAAGTGAATAGAGACTATGTACCATAAAAAGTAGATAATGTAATTATTCAAGCCTATTTGTGAAACTGGACCACAAAACCAGTTACAAGGGTAATTGTTTTTATTTTATTTTTTAGATTTTTATTTCAATAATAATAATAATAAATACGTTTTCCATTGATGTATGGTTTGTTAGGAGGACAATATTTGTCTGAGATACAACTATTTGAAAATCTGGAATCTGATGGTGCTAAAAAATCTAAATATTGTGAAAAATATTTCAAATCCAAAGCAAAGCATTTTATTAATAAAAAATTAAGTTGATACATTTATGGTAAGGAATTTACAAAATATATTCATGGAACATTTTTAAAATCCTAAAGATTTTAGGCATGAAAGAAAAATCAATAACTTTTTTGAGACTGCCATATAAATATATGTATGGATAATCTCACATACTGGTAATGTGGTACATTGTCCTAATGAATTGTCCCCTTTTTTTTTTTTTTTTTTTTTGCAGGTCTGAGACAGCTACAAGCCACAAAAACAGTTCATAGTTCCTGCATTTCTATAATGCATTAATGAATAACAATAATTAAAATAAAATGTGATGTCAAGGTTTTGTGTTAATTCCAGCTATGTTGAGTATTCTGTGAATAATTTTGATTTTAGGTGCATATTCTTAATTCTTTGCAAAACAACCTGAACTGTTTGCTATTGAAAGGTTGGTATGAAGTTTAAATAAATAAAAAAATTATATTCTTGACAAAACCTGTGTACAGTTTGTATTAATAATTTAAATGATTTACTTATATTAATTAATGGCCTAATTACCAGCTATCAGTTAAACATTCAAATCAGAACCAATATAAAACTGCAACGAAAACTATTAAATATATGCAAATAAAGACCAGTACAAACTTGTAATGGAACCATCAGAACCATTACAAAACTGATGGAAACCATTAAATTTGTTTTAATAAAGACCAATACAAACTTGTAATGGAACCATCAGAACCATTACAAAACCAACAGAAACCATTAAATTTGTCTTAATAAAGACCAATACAAACTTGTAATGGAACCATCAGAACCATTACAAAACTGATGGAAACCATTAAATTTGTCTTAATAAAGACCAATACAAACTTGTAATGGAACCATCAGAAACATTACAAAACCAACAGAAACCATTAAATTTGTCTTAATAAAGACCAATACAAACTTGTAATGGAACCATCAGAACCATTACAAAACTGATGGAAACCATTAAATTTGTCTTAATAAAGACCAATACAAACTTGTAATGGAACCATCAGAACCATTACAAAACCAACAGAAACCATTAAATTTGTCTTAATAAAGACCAATACAAACTTGTAATGGAACCATCAGAACCATTACAAAACTGATGGAAACCATTAAATTTGTCTTAATAAAGACCAATACAAACTTGTAATGGAACCATCAGAACCATTACAAAACCAACGGAAACCATTAAATTTGTTTTAATAAAGACCAATACAAACTTGTAATGGAACCATCAGAACCATTACAAAACCAACGGAAACCATTAAATTTGTTTTAATAAAGACCAATAAAAACTTGTAATGGAACCATCAGAACCATTACAAAACCAACGGAAACCATTAAATTTGTTTTAATAAAGACCAATACAAACTTGTAATGGAACCATCAGAACCATTACAAAACCAACGGAAACCATTAAATTAGTTTTAATAAAGACCAATACAAACTTGTAATGGAACCATCAGAACCATTACAAAACCAACGGAAACCATTAAATTTGTTTTAATAAAGACCAATACAAACTTGTAATGGAACCATCAGAACCATTACAAAACCAACGGAAACCATTAAATTTGTTTTAATAAAGACCAATACAAACTTGTAATGGAACCATCAGAACCATTACAAAACCAACGGAAACCATTAAATTTGTTTTAATAAAGACCAATACAAACTTGTAATGGAACCATCAGAACCATTACAAAACCCACGGAAACCATTAAATTAGTTTTAATAAAGACCAATACAAACTTGTAATGGAACCATCAGAACCAATACAAAACTGTGATGGAAACCATTATGTGCAAATCGTGACCAATACAAACTTGTAATGGAAACCAATACAAACCAATAAATCCTAATGGAATATGCCCAAAACACACTACGTAATGGAAACCATTTGGTAATGGTTTTAATGGTTAATTTCTGATGGTTTGTAATGGTTTTGTAATGGAAACCATTAGAATTTCTGTAATGGTTTCTATTGTTTTTTTCAGCAGGGATCATATATAATATTCACATTAATCGGGAATTAAACGTGGAGTTATGTTCTGTATGCTAAATATGAAAACGAGCGTGCACATCACCTATAACTGCGCTTTGTATCTGCTGATTGCTGATCGCGATTTACTCACTGACCCTGTATACCATTCATTTCGTTCAAAAACGAGATGGATATATCCGTTCATTCAACTTCACGAATAAGACGATCTCTTGATCTCGTTTAGTGAAGGGCAGATGGCAGATTTGTTCACTACATTCAACAAATCACATGCTCCGTCACATCATGAGTAACTCTTTGACAGGATGAAACAGTTCACAGAGCTGTTCATGAGCTGCGCACACGCTGCTAATAGCGCCGAGCTCGCGCGCTGCTGTGGACTGGAGGGAGGAACTTCAGTGAAAAAGAAATATGAATCTAGTAGCAACATGGGCCGAGTTTGGGGGGGGGGGGTGGGGGGGGGGGGGGGCTAAGGGGGGCACTGCCCCCCCAGACCAGAGCCAATTTAATGCCTGTCTTGTGCTTTGAAAAATAAAAATAAATACAGAATTCATATTTTCGAATTTTATTTGTCCTATCTTATAATTGTTGTGCATATAATGAGTAAGTTTAGAATTAATTATTTTTAATTACTATATTGAAAAAGCTTTTTTTGGTGGACTTCAAAGTATCGCGGTAAGTTATGTGAGTGGACTCTCTTCTCGTTCTGTTCCCGCTTTAGTCTACATGCTAAATAAACAAAATGGACATTCATCGTTTTTTTAATAAACCCACTACTAAAAGTGTGGAGTTTTCAAACTCTGGCACTTCAACCATCAATTCCACTGCTGCTACTGACACAGCAACCGAGGCCCGTGTAGCAGTCGATTCTGTTCCCCTCGGAATGTTTGTTTCCCCTCGGGTTGCCAGGTCCGTGTAATAAACCCAACCAAATAGTTAATCAAACATTTTCCCAAAGTAGCCTAAATTCCACGCATTTAGAAATACAAATGCAAATGCACCGCATGCAAATGCACCAAACACACCTGGATGTAAGGAAAGCAAAAAGGGACAAATTTATTGCTACACTGAAGCATAGTAAAATGATTCTCACACTCCCGTTTATGTTCTTTTTTTTATTATTCATCTTGCAGTTGTTCCGTTATTTTTGTCTTATGTTTTTACATTTCAAGTTGAAAAACCTCTCGTCTTAAATTTATTTTAAAGTTTAAGATTTAGGACGGTATTTTGAACTATTTCACTGCCGTACATCCAGTCGCTTCTTGCGCATGCTAGTTCTGATCGTAGGTATAGTAACTCCCCAGATAGCAAAATTGTTCTGGGCCTTTTATGGCCCAAACACTGTTCTTAGTTATGGCAATCATACCGCCAGGAATGCAGGGCCAAAACTGGCCCAAAGAGTTTTGCCAAAAGCATACCAGAAAGCTGCCAGAAAAATGCCAATGCCTTACCAGACGAGAGCCAGAAGACCCGAAATTGGCCCATATTAATGCCATAATGTCGCCATGGAAAAGCCAGATGTCTCCCGAACACAGGCCACAACTCTGCCAGATTATATTAAAACAACTAATTTGGCCCATATTCAATATCTGCACCCAACAGCAACCATGCAATTCAAAGAGAAATCAAACCAGGAAACCATAACTGCTGAAAATTTGTGTTTATTTTCATGTCAACATAAACATATTACCTAAATAGGTAAACATTTACAATAATTAATTTTTTTATAGAAAAAAAATTAAGAAAATAAAATGTAAAAACATTATGGAACAAAGCTTGGTTTTAGAAACAAGAAAAAAAAAACAGTTGTGTAAACCATGAAATATGAACAAAACCAAGAAACCATTGAAACCTATGAATGGTAATGTTAAAGGGTAAGTTCATCCAATAATCAAAATTATGTCATTAATAACTCACCCTTATGCTGTTCCAAACATGTAAGGCCTCCTTTTATCTTCGGAACACAGTTTAAGATATTTTAGATTTAGTCCGAGAGCTCTCAGTCCCTCCATTGAAGCTGTGTGTACGGTCTACTGTCCATGCCCAGAAAGGTAAGAGAAACATCATCAAAGTAGTCCATGTGACATCAGAGGGTCAGTTGGAACTTTTTGAATCATCGAAAATACATTTAGGTCCAAAAATAGCAAAAACTACGACTTTATTCAGCATTGTCTTCTCTTCCGTGTCTGTTGTGAGAGAGAGTTCAAAACAAAGCAGTTTGTGATATCCGGTTCGTGAACGAATCATTCGATGTAACCGGATCTTTTTGAACCAGTTCACCAAATCGAACTGAATCATTTGAAATGGTTCACATCTCCAATACGCATTAATCCACAAATGACTTAAGCTGTAAACTTTTTTAATGTGTCTGACACTCCCTCTGAGTTCAAACAAACCAATATCCTGGAGTAATTCATGTACTCAAACAGTACACTGAAGATGAACTGAAGATGAACACTGAGCCGAGCCAGATAACGAACAACAGACTGACTCGTTCTTCAGTCAAGAACAGTTTCTGTCAGACGCATCCGATTCGAGAACCGAGGAGGGCAATCATCGCAAATGAAGTCATTACGTCGAGCGCAAAAGAACCGGTGAACCATTTTCTTCAACCGGTTCCTGACTTGAGAACGAGTCAATCTTTTGTTCGTTATCTGGCTCGGCTCAGTGTTCATCTTCAGTTCATCTTCAGTGTACTGTTTGAGTACATGAATTACTCCAGGATATTGGTTTGTTTGAACTCAGAGGGAGTGTCAGACACATTAAAAAAGTTTACAGCTTAAGTCATTTGTGGATTAATGCGTATTGGAGATGTGAACCATTTCAAATGATTCAGTTCGATTTGGTGAACTGGTTCAAAAAGATCCGGTTACATCGAATGATTCGTTCACAAACCGGATATCACAAACTGGTTTGTTTTGAACTCTCTCTCACAACAGACACGGAAGAGAAGACAATGCTGAATAAAATCGTAGTTTTTGCTATTTTTGGACCAAAATGTATTTTCGATGCTTCAAAAAGTTCCAACTGACCCTCTGATGTCACATGGACTACTTTGATGATGTTTTTCTTACCTTTCTGGACATGGACAGTAGACCGTACACAAAGCTTCAATGGAGGGACTGAGAACTCTCGGACTAAATAAAATAAAATTAAAATATCTTAAACTGTGTTCCAAAGATAAACGGACGTCTCACGGGTTTGGAACAACATAAGGGTAAGTTATTAGTTAAATAATTTTGATTATTGGGTGAACTAACCCTTTAAAGTGTGGCCAGAAATGGCCAAAGTGAAATGCATATGTGTGTGTGCCTGACATTATGTGTTGATGTGCCTGACTATGTGTTGTTGGGTCGCTGGTGGTGGAGGACTGTGCTTCTCCTCCTCCTACCCCCTTCTCGATCGCCAGCCAAATACAACCAACGCCTCAACCATTGCTCCACCTCCTGGTTCGTAGATTCTCTGCATCCAGGATTTCTCCGAATGGCTTCTAGAAACAAACAATTAAAAGATATCATGGCAGGTTTCAGAGTTTAAATAAGACCTTTTAAAGGCAAGTAAAGACAGGCAATGCCATTTAAAACTTAAATTTCATTTAGCCCTTTAAGTTAAGTCCCATTCTTCTGTTAAATTTGTGTGACAGACTTAAGGGAAAGGATAGCATAATTTGTTCATACAGTTTCTTTACCACTATAAAGTTAAACAGACCCAGACCTTACAAAAGAGAGGTATACATAGCCTGACAAGCCAGACTATATTATAATGTGTAGTCCAGCCACGAACGATAGACTAACACCTCTTTCACACATTCATGGTTATTTTGAAAAACAAAATACATTTATCTGCATTTATGTCCTTTGATAAAAACAAAGATTTGCCTCTAAAAACAGTGGCCACTACACTGGAGGAGAATTTATTCACCCTGTATTGAGGGGTGGCAGCTCATCAAAGTGACTACAAAGCTGGTAAATTAACCTTAAAATGTTGCCTGGTACATCTAACCAACACTTTTACCTGTAACAACATTTTTGACTTCTAGGCCCTGGAATGATGTTTTGCCATGGAGGCCTGTCCAATTGATTTTGCAGGCCAAGTCATTCTTAAGAAGCATCTTCATGACCCTCCACACAGTGTCCTTGAGGGTTACGCCCCCAGCAAGGCCCAGTGTCAGCACCTGGAAAACAAAAAAACAAAAACATTTTTTTGAAAATATTAATGTTCATTGCAGAGAAAGCAAAAAAAAAAAAAAAAAAAAAAAATCCTTCTACTAATGATAAAAGTAATTTATTACCAAGTCCTTTCTCTTCTCTGGGTTTGTCTTAATGTCGCGGTCCAGCGCCAAAAGAGACTCAGCATCCCTCAACGGCAGGAAACTTCCGTCCATGTGGTGTCCATGTGGTGTAGGTGTAGAGGAGAGATCCTGAACAATCCGCAGCAGATTTCTTTGCATATCACACATCACCTCCTGCTTGGCAATGATCTCTCGTAGTAATGCTGAAACCAGAACAAAACGGTTAATTCCTTGCCAGCTGTAACATAGAAATGAATTTTAAATGGAAATAGAGCATAAGGTCTCACCAGAGTGCAGGTCCATCTCAGAAGCAGCATGAGGGGCAAGATGGAATGGCTCAGGAGTTCCATGGTGGCGAGACGGCTGGGAGGAAAGATGGTAGGATGGCTCAGGAGTTCCATGGTGGCGAGACGGCTGGGAGGAAAGATGGTAGGATGGCTCAGGAGTTCCATGGTGGCGAGATGGCTGGGAGGGAAGATGGTAGGATGGCTCAGGAGTTCCATGGTGGCGAGATGGCTGGGAGGAAAGATGGTAGGATGGCTCAGGAGTTCCATGGTGGCGAGACGGCTGGGAGGGAAGATGGTAGGATGGCTCAGGAGTTCCATGGTGGCGAGACGGCTGGGAGGGAAGATGGTAGGATGGCTCAGGAGTTCCATGGTGGCGAGACGGCTGGGAGGGAAGATGGTAGGATGGCTCAGGAGTTCCACGGTGGCGAGACGGCTGGGAGAAAAGATGGTAGGATGGCTCAGGAGTTCCACGGTGGCGAGATGGCTGGGAGGAAAGATGGTAGGATGGCTCAGGAGTTCCATGGTGGCGAGATGGCTGGGAGGAAAGATGGTAGGATGGCTCAGGAGTTCCATGGTGGCGAGATGGCTGGGAGGAAAGATGGTAGGATGGCTCAGGAGTTCCATGGTGGCGAGATGGCTGGGAGAAAAGATGGTAGGATGGCTCAGGAGTTCCACGGTGGCGAGATGGCTGGGAGGAAAGATGGTAGGATGGCTCAGGAGTTCCATGGTGGCGAGATGGCTGGGAGGAAAGATGGTAGGATGGCTCAGGAGTTCCATGGTGGCGAGATGGCTGGGAGGAAAGATGGTAGGATGGCTCAGGAGTTCCATGGTGGCGAGATGGCTGGGAGGAAAGATGGTAGGATGGCTCAGGAGTTCCATGGTGGCGAGACGGCTGGGAGGGAAGATGGTAGGATGGCTCAGGAGTTCCATGGTGGCGAGACGGCTGGGAGGGAAGATGGTAGGATGGCTCAGGAGTTCCATGGTGGCGAGACGGCTGGGAGGGAAGATGGTAGGATGGCTCAGGAGTTCCACGGTGGCGAGACGGCTGGGAGAAAAGATGGTAGGATGGCTCAGGAGTTCCACGGTGGCGAGATGGCTGGGAGGAAAGATGGTAGGATGGCTCAGGAGTTCCATGGTGGCGAGATGGCTGGGAGGAAAGATGGTAGGATGGCTCAGGAGTTCCATGGTGGCGAGATGGCTGGGAGGAAAGATGGTAGGATGGCTCAGGAGTTCCATGGTGGCGAGATGGCTGGGAGGAAAGATGGTAGGATGGCTCAGGAGTTCCATGGTGGCGAGATGGCTGGGAGGAAAGATGGTAGGATGGCTCAGGAGTTCCAAGGCCGTGAAACGGCTGCAGAGAGGCAAGTTTACTAGCTGGAGGAGATATTTCATCTGATGAGGAAATGGCATCACGCAACAGTGACGGCAGAGGTGGAATGGAGGGGACCTTAGGGAGGACTGGTTTGCGCGTCACAGGCTCCTCATCAGACTACTCCTGACTCAAGAGGAAGCGCTGGTTTGGTCTTTGAAGAGAGAAAACTAAAATTATTTACAACCCTACAGCCGTGTAAGGCCCATTTACACTGCCTACTATGAAGAGACCCATCCATGAATAAAACTAAGGTTTTGAAGTAAATTAAATCCCACAGTTACGGTTTCTCACCAACTACCCCACATACTATTTTTTTCAGTGATACTTCTTACAGAAATTTGGCAAATTAAATGCTTAAATCTTTTTACATGCCTTAGTTTAAAGACAAACATTATGTAGACAAACTGAGCAAAATCTGAGTGCAAAACGTTCAGCAGATTTGCGACATACTTGGTTTTTCTTTTTTTTGGCCTCCCCTCCTCTGCTTCTGACTGGAGGTCTGTGTCATCTTCTGCCCTGCGAAGTTTCAACCTTGCCTCACTAAAGCTATCTGTCAAGAATGGGAACCAAGTGACTTTACCCAAGCCGGTATTGGTGTTGTGAGATAAGATCATGATTGTTATCTATTAAATCATTAGGTTCTTGTAATGTCTGCATCCCAGTGTCAAATTTACATTACAAAAAACTAATAAATACACTTAATGACACCAGTCATAAACATAAGTGTCATTAAAGTTCATGATGTGCATCATGCTAATAAGGCTTGCTCTTATGTTGACACTTTAAAATCAAGTGTTACAGTTACATTTAAATTTTAAGAAATACATAAAAAAGTGGCTTAATTGAGTCTTGAACCATGAACAATGGATTAAAGTGAACACTTACTTGCTTTGTAAAGAACCCTGATGTCATAACTTGTCCAGGTCTCCTTAGGCATCTCACAGTTCTTGATGGCCTTCAACATGGCATCGGGTTTGTAGTTAGGCCATTTACAGACCTCTCCTTCCACCCACACACCTGGCACCACCTCCACTTCATTTGTCTTAATGAAGCTCACTATGAAATACACTGAGGGATGGGGTTGGGGGCGGGGGGGAATTAAAAGTTATTTTTGATGTAAAAGGGGAATGACAACAAAACTGCCCTGTTCCCCATATGTCATCCTGAAATATTTGAATACGTCATTCAGCCTTGTACATTTTAAATCTGAAGACAAATTTGACACTACAAAAACTCCTACTTCTTTAGAATCAACTGGGTAATTAAAAAATGTCCCCATCTTTGCAAATTCACGGTAGATGATGTACTCCTGGCCTTTATAGACAATAATATTTTCCACCAAAGCAACAATCTGATTGATTCTAACACAATTGTCTCCTTCTGTAATTCTGATGTGCACACCATTCATTACCAGTTCTCTGAATTAAAGAACATCCCCTTCAAACAAGTCAGGTACAGGCCCATTTCTATGCTCTATATTTACTTGCGTTTTTGGCCACTTGACTTCAACGCTATGTTTTTGATTGTGAACTTCAGACACTCTACGGATCACCTGAGTTAGAGGGCTGTGTGGTTTCCTGATCATTTTTTTTAATGTACACAGGTAATTTTCAAATGGAAACCCAGAGATCACATCTAAATGACCATGAATCTTTACATCATCACTAAGATGAATCAACCCATGTATATTGTAGACAACAAACTCAGGACCATACAATTTACTAAAGTGCTCAACAAATGACACAAGTAACCCTTTCACAAACCCATTTAGAGCTGAACAAATGCGGGGATTGGCTAAAATCGAGATGGCAACTGATAGCAGCATGAAGTTGTTATACATTTCCTCAGGTAACACACCCCTAAATACAAGAGGACCGGTGTACAGAAGGAACTGCCTGAGTTCAGTTGCCTTCCACCTTAGTCTTTCTGCCAGACTCCTTGGCTTCCTAGCAAATTCAAATGGGACAAATGCCTTCAAACTTACCAGCTTTTCAGAGATCTCCTGCATGTCACGACCCGAACGACGACACCGAAGAGGGCCAGAACTGCCAAACCACAAATCTAAGAGCCTCCTCATTATTCCCAAACAAACCAAATGCATATAATCATGAGGAAACTGACTGACCATACCGATACCAGTTTCAAGTAGAGGGGAAACTGCTATGTGATGTTCCTCATCTGTGCCCCTCGCAAATGACTCATCAGTCCTATCAGGAGCACTTACCTCTGGGAATGTCATGCGGTGATTAGCATAAACACCTGGCTGTAAACACTTATCACATCCTGCATAACCTGAATGGCCTTTCACCTGTTTGATAAAGGCTCTAGCAGGAGCATCACAAATGACGGAACTTACCTTCAGAAACAAGGTTTTTGAGCCTATGACAAATCCCTCTCTCAGCATTGTCAATTCTTGAACAAGGGCACCAAGATAATCTTGCAACGAAGTGGGTTTAGTCTCACCACAGAACAAAGCAATTAACAGTGGCCTGCTGGAAACGTAATCTTTGTGACGCAACATGCCTAACACTGGCCAGAACTGAGTCGACGAGCTCTTAAACAGCGGCAATCCATCAAAATTAAGCTCTAACATGAAAACATTTCTATCTGGAAATTTGGACAACAAATACTCAAATGTTTTGCGAAACATGTTCAAAATACCAAAATAGAAAAACACCCCACCAGCCAACCTTTCCAGAGTGTACCTGGTTGCCGTTTTTAAAAGGGTTCTCCCGTCCTTTGGAAGAAAGGGGTGATGCACTCTAAGGATGCACAGAAGAGCAGACAATGCCACTAATGATACACCATACTCAACAGCCCAGTTAGACAGAGCAGTGGACAAGTCTAAAGGAGGAGAAATCTCATCATCCTCCTCATCATCTTCAAAGACCTCATCCTCACTCACGTCAGTGTCCACAACTTCACTAAAGTCACTACTTACCATCTCATTGTGCTCTACGACACCTGTGCAAAGACTTCTTTGTACCTCTAAAATTCTGTCATTTGTCCTTTTTATGGCTCGCTTGCGCATGTTACTCCACTGGGACCGCTCCATTGTGAACTGGGGAAAACCAAACACAAAACATTTGTTAATGCTACTGATTAAGAGAAAAGGGAGAAGAAAGCTCTATATGCATGTCTTGAACAGTGTATGTCTCAAGTAGTCTAGGCTGTACTGTAGGGTAAACCTTAGTCACATAATAAACAACTCCACTGCTCTTTTGATTTATTTGTATTGAAATTTGAAATCAAATCTTTCAAATTTCAATAAACATACGTTGATCAAGGCACACAGTGTTACACTAGCCAAATAAAACAGCTCCATTCAAAAATACTTAGAAAAGGTAATGAAAAATATTTCCTCGCGCGTGTTGCGTGAAAAATAGGCGTCAGTTCTATTTCTAGCATGCACGCGTTTTCCGCGCGGCTCGAAGCGCACCTGAGACGCGCGGCTCACGCAGGCAGTCTGCATGCTCTAACCTGTTAACATGGGAAACAGTTAACAGTTTAGAGCATACAGACCGCCTGCGTGAGACGCGCGTCTCAGGCGCGACTCGAGCCGCGCGGCAAACGCTTGCTTGCTAGAAATAGAACCGACGCCTATTTTTACCGCGACACGCGCGCGTGTTGGAAGCTTTTCCAGGCAAAATATAATAGGAAAATGTGTTGAAATGTCATTTTGTACACAAATACATATGCATTCCTGATATTTTGATATTTGAAAGTCTATAGGTTGACATAAATTCAGATATAAATGTAATAAAAAATAATAATAATTAATTATCGATTTTCAAATATTGCACCTGTCAAACATAATCTATTTCGCGGTCAATACTTTTGACGGTGTCCTTTATCAGTAGGCGTAGGTGTAGGTGTGTAAAAAAAAGTATATATTGTTGTAATGAAGACATGGTCTGTCAACGGTCTCCCTCTACAGCAGCAGCGCGCCAGCGCCGCGTCAGGCACGCTTCTGGTGTGTAAAGACACAGAATCCGCCACGCTTCTGGGACGCTTCACACACGCGGCGCTCACGCCACGCAGCCAGTGTGTCACCGGCCTGACACGCAGCAGAAACGCCACACAGCCAGTGTGACACACTGGCTGCGTGGCGTGAGCGCCGCGTGTGTGAAGCGTCCCAGAAGCGTGGCGGATTCTGTGTCTTTACACACCAGAAGCGTGCCTGACGCGGCGCTGGCGCGCTGCTACTGTAGAGGGAGACCGTTGACAGACCAGGCTCATGTCTTCATTACAACAATATGTACTTTTTTCTACACACCTACACCTACGCCTACTGATAAAGGACGAAATAGATTATGTTTGATAGGTGCAATATTTGAAAATCGTTAATTATTATATATATATTTTTTTTATTACATTTATATCTGAATTTATGTCAACCTATGGACTTTCAAATATCAGGAAATCATATGTATTTGTGTACAAAATGACATTTAAACACATTTTCCTATTATATTTAGCCTGGAAAAGCTTCCAACACGCGCGCGTGTCGCGGTAAAAATAGGCGTAGGTTCTATTTCTAGCAAGCAAGCGTTTGCCGCACGGCTCGAGCCGCGCCTGAGACGCGCGTCTCACGCAGGCGGTCTGTAAGCTCTAACCTGTTAACATGGGAGCCGAATTAAAAACAGACACGCCACGCGGCTGAGTATTGGGTGTGGTTTATGCATTTGATTTGCAAACTAAGCAATCATCGTGTCGATCGTCGCGTACCTTGCCGTGACCAAAGACGTGTGATAAGAAGCGCGACACTTTCGTCGCCCCCCTTCTCGCGTGAGAAGCTACGTGACGTCAAGCGCCTTGTCATTTTTAATATCTTTTTTTTTTTCCCATTTGTGTGTGTGATTTTGTCAAATGCCTTAAGTGCTGTAGTTAAGTGTTTTTTTTTTTTCCTTTTTTTTTTGTTGGGAGCAAAAAGAAAGAAAAACCTGCATGTTATAACAATTAGCTCCTCCAAATCCCCAAATATTTCATAATCTTCAGGATGCTGACGAAAATATGAGTAAAATTAAAATTAAACTGCAGTATATCTAATCAATGAACTTACAATGTTATTTAGAAGTGCACATGTAAAACAACAACCAGGAACAACCAATTCACAGCTTTCTTGTAAGCATCATATATAACTAATGGCACCAAGATAAGGACAGTATAAACCAAAAAGACAACATTTGTATAGGTTTAAGTGTTTTGTCCACCAGAAAACATAAATTGAAAAATGGCTTAATGCACTAATAGTTAAATCCAAAGGCAAAATTCGAAATTAACAATGGACCATGAGTAAACACTTCAATCATGTAATGTTTTAATAATTTAGTAGTTTAGAAATTATAATATTCTATAATATTCATATATAATTTATATATACACACATTACAATTTTTTTTAATGATTTCTCCAAAGTATCATTCATAAAACACAAACACATCAAATAGTTAACTCTATTGTCACAGTATGAACTCAAATAACACACAATTATCCATAAGCAAGCATTCAGTAGCATCTCAGGAAATTATGAACAGGAGCACAGGTGACTGCTTTAAAAATGCATCCTAGCACTGGAGAGAGAGCTGAAAGAATCACACAGTGTAGTACAGTATAGTTACAGTACTTTATTACAATTACAGTGTTTTGAATTTATCTCACTAGTGTGCACTGGGCATGTGCTTGTCTGCACTGTAAATTATAATGAGTAAACCTTATTTTAAAAAAAGCATGCAAACCGATTGCCTTGAAAAAACAAGTAAAGTGAAATAAGAATAGTAATTTGTACTAACAAAGGTTTATTTATAAGTTTTGTAAACGTGTAACTCAGAATTACTATTTTCAACAACTAAATTAAGTACATTATACTATGTACATATTTCAAACAACTCATTTAAATTTAGCTAAATCAAGTAACATTTCCTGCAACTTGGAATTTCTAAGTTGTATTTACTTGAACAGAAATCTAGTTTTGACCAATTGCCTTTAAAAAAAAAAGTTACCATTACTCTAGTAACTTAAATACTTCAAATATCTATTACAAATTCATGACAACAATGTTCTATTCTTCACACACATAATTACCCTAAATCAAATGTAGTGACAGTTCAAAGTTAAAGATGATATATTTTTTTCAATGTAGTTTTAACTCGTATTACAAAAATTTTGAAACAAAGCAAAAACAATCTGCTTTTAGTTATGTTAAACAATGGAGGTAGCAGTACAATGATTTTAAATACGGCATTGAGTTGGCCACACAAGTTGCCAATGTTTTTTTTTCTGTCCCAAGTCAAGCATCATATTGTAGGTTTTCTTCACAGTATCAGGGTAACCCACATGTAGTGATGCAAGCGTAGCACATGGTGGTCGGGAAGCAGGAGGCAGACCCTGGAGACTATTCTTTGCAGTACTACCCTGAACAATGATGGCAGAAGACACTGGGTCAAGATTTGGAGAAGTACTTCATCGTCAGTGATAGTCAGCAAGCCAACAGATACTAGTGCCCAGACTGCATCAGCATCAGACACCTGTATAAAACCAAATAAAAACAATATTAGCATGGAAATGTGGATGATCAGTTTTCAGTGTTTTCTGTCTTGCCTACACTGCCATAACATTGGGTTAGTTCACCCAAACTTGAAATTCATGTCATCATTTACTCACCCATGACTTTAAGTTATTTTCAGAACACAAATAAAGACATTTTCAGTGAAATAAATTTCTGTCCTTTAACTGAATTGTCTATTTACCCAAAATATTAGACACTTGATCATATAGCAATTACGTCTCTTTCAAAGATTTGAGCCTCTTTTCCACTGTCAGGCCAAACCATTCTTAATTCTCAATGCTTAACCATTCCATTCTGTGCTAATACGGATATGGTTTAATTTTTCACTGTTGGGCTGTTAACAGAGCTCTTTTGAATGCAACATAAATGTGTCAGTCGTTGCCTTAGTAATGCAATAGTTAAGATATCGAACCTGATGTAAAAAGCACCCACGTTACGAAAGATTAAATATTACTTTTAATTTTAATATTACCTAGTTTACTTAACTCAAATAGCATGTTGCCCAGCTGCAGAGAAACTGGTGGCTAGGCAAAAACAAATGACCAACCCTGAGCAGTGACTACCATCTAGGCTTTCTACAGCACGTTCAGTGTGTTCAGCTAAGAGTTCTGGATCAAGAACAGTTCACCAGTCCATGCCTAACAGAGTTCAAGTGGAAATATAACTGAAACTGCTCCTTACAATTCATTGAACAGTTTGGCCCAAAAAGTAGATTAATCGGCTCCATTCAAATGGATTGATTTGATGGTTTCTTGGGTGTCAGAGATTTGGGTTAAATGTCTTCATTCGTGTCAGGAAGATGCACAGTTTTTTATGGAATAGATTGACAGGAGGGAGATTAAATGGCACATTTTTCATTTTTGATTGAACTAGGTATGTAATCAACATTAATCTTTATAAAGGTATCTCAGTAATATACCAGCAAATACACAGGCATTTTTTTTCTAAAATGGTGTTACTAACTATGAGAACTTACCAAGCAGGTTAGTTGTAGAAGTATCCGGGGTGATCATGAATTAAAACAGGTAGGCCTCAGATGGGTGTGTAGTTCTGTCAAATCTTTTCTAAGTGTCAATAAAGAAGTCATTGAAGTCAATAAGCGCTGTTTATTTTAAATATTATTAATAAATATAATAAAACTATTAAACATTTAAGGTAGCATCATACATTTTATGGGTTCTAGGATGTGAAGTGTCCTCTTAGATATGTGAAAAGAAACACAGTTACAAATACGGAAATATGGTTACAGGTATTCTGGAACTGCAATAAATTATTTGAAATTGCAAATAAAACATAGCACATGATTGAGTCAAAAACTGCTCTACTGCTGTTGAAATATCTCACCTTTGTTATACTGAGACCGGTGATCACAAGACCGCTGCTCAGAGAAGACAGCTGACACAAGCTTTTTTCCTAAATATGAAAAATAATTCTTCATATAAAATCAAGTTCCACTAATGTTGTGAATTGTAGAACAAGGACACATTCATTTCTTGATATTTGCATTTTTAACAATAGAAATACATTTTCTATACATCTCTATTTGAGGCATCAGTAATAAAACCAATTCAAAGGCAGCATTTCTTCTGTTACAGTACTCTGTGTTTTTAACACAGCAAAGAATTAATTACTGCAAAATAACGAGCTCATTCAGTTTAAACCTTTTAGTCTGGTTACGCAATGACTATGATTGTATTAAAATGATGAAAATACATTTGTAAACTGAAAAATGACTTTAACCTACAAAGTGGCCAAAGCCTCACAGTGTTATAAAATTATAGAGGACATTTTGCAAACGATTACTGTCAACAATTAATACTATAAGTGGCACATAAAGATCATACTGACGACTTCTTGCATGTTCTTGAATTGTTTCTCGGAATTTACATGCTTTCATTTTTAACTAGTAAAACATTTTTCAATTTGAGAAATGAAATAAAAAAAAAAGTCTTTAAAAGTTTTTACCTTTACCCAAATGTGCCACAAGTTGTGTATTTCTATAGTTTTTGTTCTAATAGCAGAATAGCAAAGATCGTTGCTCCCTGTTGCTAACACTGGTGCTGACAAGGAGCACATGTTAGTCAGTTCAAATTAGCAGCACACAGAAAGATACATCCACACACTATTTTTTAACTTACCTTATTATTATTGTGTAGAAGGAATCAATCATTCTTTGTCCAGAGGTGAAATGTAAACAGTCTTTCTACTTTTTAGTTTAAGCAAATTCGACGCAGCTTCAAAACTTTGCTTGCTGTGCATGCTCACCGTCCTTATTTCTTCTTCTGTTGTTTTGTTCCTGTTGCACATTAGCGCACTGCTGCCTCTCACTGGTGAATTAATGTCATCGGTTTTGTTGTAGCTACTTGAATATTTTGAGAAAGAATTACTCATTGCAGCATGTTGTTCTATTCGCCTTAAAATTAGCAAATTGTGTAACTTAATACAACCTAGTAAGTATAACAACTAAGTAAAGATAACTTATTATATTTAAGGAAGCTAAACAATTGTAGTGTGTGTATTTGTACTTTAGGTTTTGTCATCTGAGGCCAAAGTTTGATATTGATAGATCATGTAAGGGTTTTTGACTGGAGAATTTGATTTTGACATAGAAGTTTGCACAAGTTTGTGGCCTAATGGTTAGAGACTTGGACTACTTACAAGACGGTATCTGGTTCAAGTCTCGGTGCTGGCAGGAGTTGTAGGTGGGAGTGAGTGAATGAACAGCACTCTCTTCCACCCTCAATACCCATGGACTGAACTCAATACCCTGGCACTGAACCCCCAGTTGCTCCCCAGCGCTGGATCTGTAGCTGCCCACTGCTCTGGTTGTGTGTTCACTTCTCACTGCTGTGTGTGTGCACTTGGATGGGTTAAATGCAGAGCAGCAGTTCCGAGGATGGGTTACTTGGTAAATGTCAGGACTTTCACTTTCAAAAAGGCCTAATCCATATAATTTGGCTCTCTCTAGTGGACAAAATGTATATCACAGCTTTTAGTCTCAGGTTATGTCATCACATAGGGTCTAGGCTTTGATAATAAAATAAACTGCATGACATAGTTTTTTTTTTTGCGCTCATTATACTTTTCAAGCAATAGCACCTGAAAATCAATTTTAAATCATGTAAGTCTAATCAGTGACTAACATGGAGTGTCCAAATATATTCACAGTTACATCTTAAATAAAATAATACAATAGTAATATAGGCTAATTTTAATCTGAGCACATATGAACTTACACGTCTCTAAAGAAAAAAACGATCACTTTACATTAGACCTCATTTCTGAAAACTAGATAATTGTATGATCAGCAGATGTCTATTATTTTACAGTTCAGTTCATGTCATAAAGCGGCTTATTACAAGAGCAGTTTCTTGTAGGCTACTCTACATGTTCAAATTAATAGCCTATATATTGATAATTAATTAATACGTTTATATATGCCTATTTGAAATTTTTTTAAACTGTTTTGACACATTTTCATTTTCAAGTATTATGTCTATTAAAATAAGTCGGTACTATATAGTAGCCTACTTTTGTGTTGATGTCTACTGAAGCCTTATGATCACAGGGAGTCTGTCATAGCGAGTCAGTTCCGGACATATATGCAAAAAACTACGTACCAACAATAAACGTCTTTTTTTACGCTTTTTATGCTTAATTTAGTGAGATAATTTGGTAACTGCATATGAATCAATTATATTTTCCTCTTCAATATTTGCAGCACGAAATAAACATTACTATTTGAATGAATGTTGAAAAAAAACTGGGAGTTTCCTAAAAGCTTCGTAAGCCTAAGAAGTTCATAAAAACGATCATACTACTGATCTTAATATCACGGTCTGTTTCCCAAAAGCATCGTAACTTAAGTAGCACTTGAAAATCATCGATCTACGGGTGCTCTGGAGTAATGGTTAAGCCCTAAGTGTATTTAAGAAAACAGATTTATGCGGTCACCTGCAGGACAATCAGCAGATTACACCTTTAACTTGATTCAAGCGAAATGTGATTATATTTACATTTACATTATTCATTTAGCAGACGCTTTTATCCAAAGCAACTTACAAACGAGGACAGTGGAAGCAATCAAAAACAACAAAAGAGCAATGATAAGTACTATAACTCAGTTAGGTTAAAAAAGTATAGCTACGTAGCATAGGTTTTTAAATGATATAATAAATAAAAAGAAGTGTTAGAGGTAGTGTTAGAGGTCTTTATATCTTTATACATACATACATACATACATATAATTGCATAATACATGAAAAGATAAGATGGAAGAGATGGATTTTAAGACGATTCTTGAAGATGGCTAAGGACTCAGCTGCTGGGATTGAGTTGAGCAGGTCATTCCACCAGAAGGGAACATTTAATTTAAAAGTCGTAAAAGTGACTTTGTGTGTCTTTGGGATGAACAATCAAGCGACGTTCACTTGCAGAACGCAAGCTTCTAGAGGCACATAAGTCTGAAGCAACAAATTTAGGTAAATGGGTGCAGAGCCAGTGGTAGTTTTGTAGGCAAACATCAATGCCTTCAATTTCATGTGGGCAGCAATTTGAAGCCAGTGCAAATTGATAAACAGAGGTGTGACGTGTATTCTTTTCGGCTCATTAAAAATTATAATTATAAGGATTTGATTATGCTTTATTGTACACTTTATGACTCGTTTTCTTTATTTTTTTATACATTTAGAAATTAATTAATTAAAAGGGGGAGGAAAAAATAGAAGCACATCTAAATTAAATGACTGAAAATAATAATAAAAAAAACGAATAAAATAAATAATGTGGGAAATGCTTCAAAGACTGGGGGGGGGGGGACTTGCTGAAGTTCATAAAACCAATAACGTCTCTCTCTCTCTCTCTCTCTCTCTCTCTCTCTCTCTCTATACTGTATATAAAGTACATTATATATGATTATGTAAAGTATAATACACTATAATATAATATAATAGTGTACTGTATTATAATTAATTATAATTATTATATCCAAGTTGTCTGTCTGGAACGCAGCATTAGGTTAACATCAATAAGCAATCGTGCACTACTGTTACGAGCCATTCTAAGGTGAGATTTCAGCACTTGACAAACGGATAGCAACTCCTAAGTAACACTTAAAGCACGGCTACGTGAGATTGCTTTACGTGCATATTTGGGAAATGCACGTGAAACAATAACGAACGATCGTAAAATACTCGTAGAAAACGCTCTTAAGCGATAAGATCAATCGTTAACGGGAAACCCGGCCCAGAACAGTTTAATACAAACGAATGTCTCGTGAATCGATCAGAGTTAGTTAAAAAAAGTTAAAAGAATGATGGATGCCACAGACTTTTTTTTACTTCACAATATAACATACTTTTATTATCGTAAGCTTGACTTTATTCTTAAATTATGACGTTAATCTTATTTATTCAGTTATTTTTGAACGTGGCACAAAATGCTGCCTTAGGCTGCTGAATGAAAACACAATTTTGGCACAGCGAAAAAAAAAACGAAAAATGTAAAACCAGTGGCGATATATTTGTATTATTTATTAATAAAATAATGTCTTCAGAGTCAATGTTGCAAAAATGAATTTGACGAACCTGACTTGCCATCTCCTCATTGTACATGCCTTTATAGAGAAATGCATCTTTAGAATTACATGATGAAAGAGATTTTGTTTTCGATTTGAATTATTACGTTTTAAAATAGTAATTTAAAACGCAAAAAGCATTCTATAGATATATTTATCATGTCGGTGAAGCGCTCCTGCTAAAGACCAAGAAGAAATCGCATCCTGTTTGTTTTCCTTATTTTACAAAAGCATAAGGTTTTGTTGATATTGTGAGTGCACACATATACAAGTAGACCCTTTGGAGTTCCAAATGATGCATACTCTTATCTTTATGAGCAAAAATGACGGCGCATTTTTTATTTTTTACTGTCATTAAAACAAAAAAGCAAGCTGGCTCCTCCATGTCCTGCAAAGCGCTCACTCTCCGCACAAACGATTGGATATGCACCTGTGCTAATTTTCCTAAGTTAAATGTTTAAATTAATAGGCCTACTGTGAAATGCATGAAGTGTAGGCCTATTATGTCTGTTTATTTTAGGCAAGTCTTGTTGGTTTGAGAAGGATAAATTGATCAAACATATAATGCTCAACTTACTGTCTGAACGAGCTGCAGCTTGCTCGTTCCTTTAAAAATCAAAAACTCGAATTTACCGCAAAATTTTCCAAACATATTTCAAAATTAACTTAATAAAGAAACAAATAGAAATGACAACTTTTCTATTAAAAATCAAAAGTGAACTATTTTAATAGCTGTGTAATAGGGAAGAGAGAGAGACAAAAGTCACTGTATCCAGTCGACTTGGGCAAAGAATTCACACAAGCTGTTGGATAAAGGCCGGGCCCATTCATGGCTCTATTCGTTCCCTTGTTTTAATTAGAAGTTCTCCCCCAGCTATGTCCCAAAACTGCCAGGGCTCATATGCACCTGCATATCCTGGACCTAGACTATTCCACTGAGGAGACAGATGTGTACTTTAGGTGCTGTTATCATGATTATTACCTTAAAGCCTTACATAGAGCAAAATAGGGCAACGCCAAATTATTATTAATGTACTTATTCTCACGTACGTCATCCATGCGTACGTTATCCAGACGCTTATCCAGACGCTTATCTACGCGTACGTTATCCAGACGCTTATCCAGACGCTTATCTACGCGTACGTTATCCAGACGCTTATCCAGACGCTTATCTACGCGTACGTTATCCAGACGCTTATCCACACGTACGTTATCCAGACGCAAAGTAAAAAAAATCATTTTTTTGCTACGCCGCCGCCACGCCGCCGCGCAGTTTGAGCGCAGCTCCAACACGTGACCGTGACGTCTGACGTCTCATATCTTACGTCTGACGCCTGAATACTATGGGATTTTGGCCAGACGGCTGGCGAGCGTATACACGTTAGTTCTCCTCTCAGTTTGCTTAGTGAGTAGCAGATTTTGCACAAGATACACCTCATATGCATAAACCACACCCCATATAAACCACACCCCATAGCACAAGATACACCTCATACTTGATTTGGTCATGGGCCTACACTCAAGCGTGTACGTCTGCAGACTGCAAGACGGGGGCGTAACTTGAAGTGGGCGTAACTTGAAGTAGGAGGCATAACTTGAAGTTGTCCAAATCACACAGAACCATGCGAGATGTCAAAAATATAAGTTGTTGGTAATATGGCGGCTTTAATTAGGGCACAGAGTAGAATTTTGATTACGTTTTAAGGGAGGCAGGGGTTTTAGGCAGAATTTGATGCATGATGTGTATGTAGATATTAATGTTAGGGGACAATGTGAGAGATGTGTATGTTTAAAATACAACACATGGAAATGACCAAAATTACACAAAATATGCTCATAATATTAAAAATAACCGACTTCCTGTTGGGTTTAGAATTTCGCTCCAAGAGTCTTTTTTGTAGGTATTGGTGTGTTACATGTGTGTGCCAATTTCCGTGCATGTACGTGAAACATAGCTGGAAGGCTGTTGATTTTCTTGGTATAGGTGGCGCTGTCGAGCCATTTTGCCACACCCTCTTCTGAATCCTATATCAGACGAAAATTTTCACCAGGTTTGACGCGTGTGCAAAGTTTCATGACTTTTTGAGCATGTTAAAGCCCTCAAAAATGCGATTCATTCGGGAGAAGAAGAAGAAGAAGAAGAATAATAATAATAATAATAATAATAATAATAATAATAATAATAAACAAAGCAGATACAAGCAGCGATGGCGGGCTCAAGCCGTCAGTGCAACGCCACCCCGGTGGCATCGGGAAAACTGTGCCCAGCGGGCATAAGCATTTACAGTAACCCTCTGGCAATCAAGTTTTAAGGGATACGGCAGTTAAAGGGTTAATCCGACCCATCTAGACTTTGAAATCACATACACAGAACAATATATATAACTTTAGTAACACTTTATTGTAATATATATATATAAATGTATAAGGTGTGCATTGTAGCTGACACCTAAATTAACACATTAAAATTGTTTTATGACTGCAAGTCTTTCTCCTCAAATGCTATTGAGCTTCAAATTTGCTTTTGAGTCCATGTGAAAAGTAGCATAATTTACATATGACTTACAGTTTGTTTTAATAAACATCAAACATTCAATTTAATTGTGCATTATAGCTGTCACGTAGATGAACAATTACAGTTGTTTTTATGACTGTAAGTAATTCTCTTCAAATGGTACTGATGTTAGAAAAGTGTATAACAATATCACATGTAACTTTAGAGACGGTCCCTAAATTTGAGACTCTCAAATGTCCAATGTCAAGCCAACTTTATGCCTGTTTTTGTTTTGTTTTTTACTTTATTTTTCTTTTCTCTGTGCCGGATTGCTGATGTCTTTTACCCGGGCATAGATGTCCATCCATCAATTACGAACATTCATCTGCAAATGTCCGAGCGGTCGCGAGCGCGGATGGGAGAATGGTGCATGTTTTATTTTTTTTGAGCTACTGGGATGGTGCCCCCTCTGGGAGTTGGTGCCCTACGAAGACTGCGTATTCTGCATATAGGGAGCGGCGGTACTATCTGGAAGATATATTCCTCAAACCGTCGTACAAGAGGAGGTGATGCTAGTACTTCAAGAATCTCTCAAAACCTATCTGTTCATAAAGCCTATATATAAAGTCTTAATATAGTATTCCACAATATGTTGTGCTATTCTAATATTATTGCGGTTTTTTATTGACATTGTTATTTACTGTTATTTTTTGTTTTAATATTGTTACTGTTGTTACTTGTTGTACGGTGACCTTGAGTGGTTTGAAAGGCGCCTTAAATAAAATGCATTATTATTATTATTATTATTATTATTATTATTAGCTGTACACTTGATAAAAAAAATTAATATAAACTTATGCAATTGTATATATATATATATATATATATATATATATATATATATATATATATATATATATATATATATATATATATATAGTGTACAGTTTTCTTTTATTGCATCTTGAAATAAATGTTTCTGAGTTCTGTGTTTGTTTATTTTTTTATTATTACTTTTTTAGGAAGATTACAGCCTTTAATCTCCTAAAAAATAAATGTGCATATAAACCATGAACAATTTAATTATAGCTGTATTTAAAAAATGCTTACTAATGACTATTAATTTTGGGAGAAGGCTATATAAAGCAGCAACAGTTGATGTTGAGGCCTAAGATATTTCTTAAGCTGTAATGATGAAAAAACAACAACAACAACAACACAAAATGGCTTATTTTTTTCTGCTGGTGATTAAAGAGATGATTAAGTCTCCCTCTCTCTCTCTCTCTCTCTCTCTCTCTCTCTCTCTCTCTGACACCAAGCCCATCCCCTCTCCCACACATTCACACAAACTCAGCACACACACTTAACACACAAACACTTAACACACAAACACACACACACACATTACCCACAGTGACAGAGGGACAGAGTGACATCAGATGTATGGTAGTTTTTTAATTTTCTCTCATCCATATAGTGTTGTATAATCATGAAACTATGCATATTTCCTCAGCATGACTTGTCTTCTATGTGTACATTTTTTTGAAGTGTTAAGAAGCTGCACTTAAAAAAATAAAAGACATTTACTGGTTACTTTTTTACTGTTATTTCAAAAAATCACCACGACAAAACCATTCAAGCCATTCAAAATTCATCCGCACCTGTTCTGTAAGATACATTCTTTAAACAGTGGTAAAAGAGGATGTGGTGCTGATCCTTCAAGAGTCACTCAAAACTTATCTGTCCATAAAGCCTATAAAGAATTATTCTTAATATACAGTTCACAATACTTCAGCATATTATTCTAATTAAGTGAGGGTCATTTTATCAGTAAAATACATATTTTTCTTTGAAAGATTTCAATAAATGATTTAAATCATATTCGTTTCTACAATAATTATTTAAAAGTAATCCTATATCTCCATCTGGTGGCCATTATTGGTACTAATAATTGCAAGCTTGATTTATATGTTATGATAGTTTTAATTTTATGGTGGCTCCTGGACATGATAAAGCTATGAAACGTACTGTGCTTCCTTCAAATGATGACTTCTACATATATAAAGAATTATGAAAAGTTGGAATGAAGAATGTTAAAGATATAGTAAAATAACTATTGTATTTTTTTATGTTACTTTAATAAATCGGTATGGCCACACCATTTAAGGTATCTTAAACCCATTCGCAATTTAACATCTTCAGTATATTGGCATCATGTTGAAAAAGTTTGGTGTGAACTATTTGTGTCTTCTTGGAGGAGTATGATTCATTTACAGGCTGATTTGATCATAAATCCACAATAAAATTTCTGAGTTCTGTATCAATCTGTGTTGTTGTTTGTTTATTTTCATTTTTTTTATTTTTCATAGGAATATAACTGACCCTTTACTCTCCTTTTTAATAAATGTGCTTATAAACCAAGATCAAGCTATTTATAGCTGTATTTATAAGCTGCTTATTAATGACTATTTAAGTTGGGACAAGACTTTATAAAGCATGAACTGACTATTTACTAATGAGTACAGTTATTATAAAGTGTTACCAATGCATTTACTAATGTTAACAAATTAGACATTATTTTACAGTGTTATAAAATTCTTTAATGACTTACAAGCATTTGTGAAAGTTCTGCTTGCATTACAGCTCTGTGAGCTGAACAGTTTTACTGTTACATCCATGAGATTATGTAAATTAAGATAAATGTCATGTCAAAGGATGGAATAGGTCAGTATCAAATGAGTTTGAAATTATTATTTGCGGCACAAATAAGTATTTTTAGAATTTTGTTTTTAATTCCTGAAACTGTCAGAAAAGGATAAGGCCTAAGAGATTTTGTAATGAAAACAGCAATGTTAGCAACAGCAACAAAAAATAACAATTTAAAATACTTTTTTTTTTCTGGTGATTAAAGAGATGATTAAGTCTCTCTCTCTCTCTCTCTCTTTCTCTCTCTCATTGTGTCTGCCACTCAGCTCATGCCCATCCCCCACTCAAAGACACACACCCACAGACACACACACACACACACTCAGTCAGCACACATACATTCCTCAAACAGAGGGACAGAGTGAGTTGAGATGTCTGACAGTTTTTTAATTTTCTTTTAATCATACAGTGTTGTAAAGTCATGAAACTATGCATATGTCCTCATAATGATTTGATCTCTGTATTAATTTTTTTTTAAGTGTTTGGAAGCTGCAATTTAAAAATACAAGACAATTAATGATTCCCTTTTTACTGTCATTTCAAAAAATCACCACGACAAAACTGTTCAAGCAAACCAAAATCCGTTCGCAATTTAAGTTCCTCAATGTTTTTTCAACATGTAGACAAAGTTTGGTGAGTATAGTGAACATTTCCTGTGAGGAGTATGCATTAAATCAGAGCTCAATTTAAATATTCAAATCAAAATAGCCGACTTCCTGTTGGTCGTAGCTGATGACTGTGAATTAGAAAGTTGTCCGTCTTGAAAAGAACAATTTATGTACCAAGTTTGGTGTCTGTAGCTAAAACTAACCCCCCCACTTTTGACAAAAGGTGGCGCTATAGAGTGCCTCCTTCACGCCCTTTTAAAAGCTTTTGCCATTGTCTAGCTATCACTAATACTGATATGTGTTTTGAGTTTCATGTAAATCTGAGCTTGTTGTCTGCCTCAAACTCACCATAACAGAACATTCAAGTTTGACACGTTGCCATGGCAACACTATATCAGATTTCAATATCCCCACAACAGATTTACATCGGCCGTGTTTTGTAATTATTCTGATGAAGTTTTAAGTAAATCAAGTAAAAATAAGATGCCGAATTCAAAGCATTTGGAAAATGACACACTTCCTGCTGCCAGTTGGTGGCGCTATACCGTTGACTCTTAATAGTCACATATATGCGATCGTTATCATACAACGAACAAACCAATGAAGTTTGATCAAATTCAGGAAATGTATGTGGATGTTATTAGACATTTCCTGTTTCTCATTTCTCGCCATAATTGCCACGCCTCGCCACGGGCAAACCGTTCGAGATATCAAAAATCCCCTCGCAATTTTTCATCCCCAGTGTCTTGAGATCATGTTCACCGAGTTTGGTGGCAATCAAGTAAATAACCTATGACAAGTATATCAAATTCCAGAGCATGCTTTTTATAAACAGCCCTGGATAGCTGACTTCCTGTTGGGCGGAGCCTATGACATAGAGTGTGAAAGTTGTTCAGTTCAAAGAGATCTATATGTGTACTGCGTTTCATATAAATATATGCAAGTGTGTGTGAGCTATGGTTCAAGATTTCTGACTGTGTTCCAGGGGGCGCTGTAGAGCCCCTGTGCCACGCCCGGGTCCCAGTCTCTGTGGCGTCCTGATGGCCGCAGATTCCAATGTGTGTGCCAATTTTCAAGAGTTTTTGAGCATGTTAAGGCCCCCAAAAACCCCCGGAAGGTTTAATAAAAAATTAAAATAAATATAGCTGCAAGCAGCGATGGCGGGCTCAAGCCACCAATGCCATCGCCACCCCAGTGGCATCAGGTAAACTGTGTCCAGCGGGCACATGCATTCACAATATCCCTCTGGCAGTGAGGTTTTAAAGGATATGGCGGTTAAAGGGTTAATCCGAATCATCTAGACTTTAAAATCACATTCAAAGAACAATATATATATTTAGTAACACTTTACAATAAGATTTCATTTATAAACATTATGTTAACATGAACAATATTTATATAGCATTCATTCATGCCAGTTAATATTCCAAACTTTAAAATATTAAAACATTGTTTTATTGTGATTTTTTTCCAAGCACATTTTACCAATTCCAAACCATATCAATCTTAATAACTACCATTATTTTTTATTTAATCATTTATGAGTGCTATACAATAGTCCAGGAAAGCTGGAAGAGAAAAACTCCTTATATTCATGTGTGCAGAATTATTAGCCATGTTTTCTTTTACAGATGAAATGCGCTAAAAAAGAGTTTTAACTCAAACTGTTTTAACTCAAAGTCGAAAATTATGAAATACCCATGAGAAATATCAAACACAAATGCAATACAAAAATGGATAAGTTAAGACTTGACCATTGTACAAAAATGCTGACTGTGTCATGAGGTCCGAAAAGAAGAAGAAAAAAAAACAGGTCAAGAAGAACTGACAAAAATAATTGCAAAATAATTAGGAATTAATGTAAAGATTAATTTTTAGTCAATTCTGCAAGACAGACTTTCAGGAAAGGAGGTGGAATAAAAATGAGCTCCTAAATCTTAATCCCGGATTCAGGAAAATATATTCCTCAAACCATCGGACAAGAGGAGGTGGTGCTGGTCCTTCACGAGTCACTCTAATCTGTTCATAAAGCCTATATATAAAGTCTTAATATATAGTATTTCACAATACTTCATGGTATTCTAATTAAATCATTTTTTGGAATCTTAGATCTCTCAGAACCTGACACATTGTAATTCTGAGACTCCAGGAAAGTGGCAGTTCTGTAAAATGTTGGCGCTGGAGACTTAATGCTCCCTGATAGTTTCACACCTAATTCACTTAACACACACACACACACACACACACACACACACATTACCCACAGTGACAGAGGGACAGAGTGACATCAGATGTATGATAGTTTTTTAATTTTCTATCATCCATATAGTGTTGTATAGTCATGAAACTATGCATATTTGCTCAGAATGACTTGTCTTCTATGTGTACATTTTTTTGAAGTGTTTAGAAGCTGGACTTAAAAAAAATAAATGACATTTACTGGTTACATTTTTACTGTTATTTCAAAAAATCACCACGACAAAACCATTCAAGCTATTCAAAATTCATCCGCACCTGTACTGTAAGATACATTCTTTAAACAGTGGTAAAAGAGAATGTGGTGCTGATCCTTCAAGAGTCTCTGAAAACGTATCTATCCATAAAGCCTATAAAGAATTATTCTTAATGTACGGTTCACAATACTTCTGCTTGTTTTTCTAATTAAGTGAGGGTCATTTTATCAGTAAAATACATAAAATTCATATTATGTTTCTTTGAAAGATTTCTATAAATTATTTAAATCATACTTGTTTCTACAATAATTATTTAAAAGTAATCATATCGCTCCATCTGGTGGCCATTATTGGTACTAAGAATTGCAAACTTGATTTATATGTTATGATAGTTTTAATTTTATGCTGGCTCTTGAAAATGATAAAGCTATGAAACTTACTGTGCTTCCTTCAAATGATGACTTCTACGTATATAAAAAATTATGAAGAGTTGGAATTAAAATTTTTAAAGATATAGTAAAAGAACTATTGTATTTTTTTATGTTACTTTAATAAATCGCTATGGCCACACCATTTAAGGTATCCTAAACCCATTCGAAATTTAACATCTTCAGTATATTGGCATCATGTTGAAAAAGTTTGGTGTGAACTACTTGTGTCTTCTTGGAGGAGTATGATTCATTTACAGGCTGATTTTATCATGAATCCACAATAACATTTCTGAGTTCTGTATCAATCTGTGATGTTGTTTGTTTATTTTTATTTGATTTTTTTTCATAGGAAGATAACTGACCCTTTACTCTCCTTTTTAATAAATGTGCTTATAAACCAAGAACAAGCTATTTATAGCTGTATTTATAAACTGCTTACTACTGACTATTAATATTGGGACAAGGCTTTATGAAGCATGAACTGACTATTTACTAATGAGTGCAGTTATTATAAAGTGTTATCAATGCATTTGCTAATGTTAACAAATTAGACATTATTTTACAGTGTTATCAAATCCCTTAAATTATTTGTAAGTGTTTTGTAATGATTTTATTGACCTGTAAGCATTTGTGAAAGTTCTGCTTGCATTAGAGCTTAGTCTTGATCTGTGAGCTGAACAGATTTACTGTTACATCCATGAGATTATGTAAATTCAAATAAATATCATGTCACAGGATGTCAGAGGTCAGTATCAAATTAGTTTGAAATTATTATTTGCAGCACAAATAAGTTTTTTTAGGATTTTTAAAAATCCCTAAAACTGTCAGAAAAGGATAAGGCCTAAGATTTCTAAATTTATTTGTTTTTATAACTATAATGCATAAACTATGAAATTATACAAAATGTATAAAAAAGTACAACAGTTATTCTTTTCCAATGTTTTTTATTTATTTGATTTTCTTTCTTTTTTTTCTTTTTTTTTTGGATTTACATTTTAAAAAATTAGCCTACTAAACAGCTTGAATAAAACCTGTTAATATTTATTATAGACCACTGTAACTGTGTATAATCTAACAAACAAGTTTATTATGAAAATAAAAGTGTGTACACCAGATAAATTGGACGATAAAGAAATTGCTAACAATAGTATAATAGAGCATGTTTTAGGTTTTTAGGCGTTTAGATGCAGAAATGGACAAATCAAATGTAAAATAAAATGTAATTGATTTAATTAAATATAGATTAAGTCTTGTTAGAGCAAAATAATAAATAAATACGTACACACATTAAAAAAGCAGCCAAGATGAATGAGTTTAATTTTTTATATAGATTAAAATTGAAGACAGAAGCAGCTGGTATATGCGGTCACTTAATATTAAAATCCAGTAGATCCACTTCAGATTTAATACTCAACAGTTTATGTTCACGTGGCTGTTTTCGTTTATATTCGCCAAGCTATTATGTATTTTGAAATAATCTTGTCCGTGATGTGTTCGTTCTTACGACGAAAGGCAGAATCCTGCAGCTCCAGAGATAGTTATTCGGCCAGTCGCACTTTCATATAGTCTTGCACACATAAACGGGTCACAAACACCTGCATTTAGCTCTTGTAGTGTTATAATGGATGTATTGTGTGCATTTAAGGCAATAACTTATTTTAAAAAGCTCTTAAACAAGAATAAATACGTTAGTTTTGAACTTGTGACACTGTGCGCGCTGATCGGAGGCAGTGATTTCAGATAAGCAGCCGCGAATATTTCATTTTCACACAAACAGTTCAAAAACATCTTAATTTAGCTCTTGGTGTGCTCTAATTGGTGAATTGTGTGATATCGCTGCAATACTTTATTTTTAATAGCTATAAAACAAGAATAAACTCGTTTTTTTCTGAGCTCATCATTCCACACGCTCCTGCTCAGAGCGGTGATTCATCTCTCGTGTTTCTCATGTATCACTGACCTCACATCAATTATTAATGAGCCCTGACCTGATAATAATCATATATGTTGGTTTAGCTTGTCAGTGTGAATTAAATCCAAGTATTTATTTGTATTTAACCGATTTAAAAGTGAAACCAAAAGACAGTCTCCTCCCTTTTTTAGTCCGGTAACTGCACCTGTAGGGGCGCTATTTCTCTCAGACAATGGAAGTCTAAGCACACACACTCAAACCGAGGGACAGAGTGAGATGAGATGTCTGACAGTTTTTTTAATTTTCTGTTATCCATACAGTGTTGTAAAGTCATGAAACTATGCATATTTACTCAGAATAACTTTTTTTTCTGTATGAAAAAAGGTTTTGAAGTGTTTGGAATTTAAAAATGCAGGGAAATTAATAATTCCATCTTTACTGTCATTTAAAAAAATCACCACGACAAAACCATCCAAGCTATCCAAAACCCATTCACAATTTAAGTTCCTCAATGTTTTTTCAACATGTAGACAAAGTTTGGTGTGTATAGTGTTACTCTCCTCTGAGCAGTATGCATTAATTCACAGCTAAATGTAAAAAACAATCCACATTCAAATAAAAATAGCCGACTTCCTGTTGGTCGTAGCTGATGACTGTGAATTAGAAAGTTGTCCGTCTTGATAAGAACAATTTTTGTACTGAGTTTGGTGTCTGTAGCTAAAACTAACCCCCCCCACTTTTGACAAAAGGTGGCGCTATAGAGTGCCTCTTCCACGCCCTCTTATGAACTTTTGCCAGTGTCTAGCTGTCACTAATACTGATATGTGTTCTCAGTTTGATGAAATTCTAAGCATGTTATATGCCTCAAAATCACCTGAGAAGTATTCCAGTTTGACATGTTGCCACGGCAACAATATTTTTAGATATCCAATTTCCCCCAGCAGATTCATATCGGCTGTGTTTTAACATTATTCTGATGAAGTTTGAAGCAAATCGAGTAAAAATAAGATGCTGAATTCAAAGCATTTTGAAAATGACACACTTCCTGCTGCCAGTTGGTGGCGCTATAACTTTGACTCCTAATAGTCACATATATGTGTTCGACATCATACAATGAATAATCTGATGAAGTTTGATTGAAATCAGGAAATGTATGTGGATGGTATTAGACACTTCCTGTTTCTCAATTCTCGCCATAATTTCAACGCCTCGCCACGAGCAAACCGTTCGTGATATCAAAAATCCCCTGGCAATTTTTCATCCCCAATGTCTTGAGATCATGTTGACCGAGTTTGGTGGTAAACGAGTAAAAAACCTATGACAAGTATATCAAATTCCAGAGCATGCGCTTTTTACATAACTCTAAATAGCTGACTTCCTGTTGGGCGGAGCCCAATGACATGCAATACGAAAATTGTTCGGCACAATGAGATCTATATGTGTACTGAGTTTCATATGAATATGTGCAAGTATGTGTGAGCTATACATCAACATTTATGACCGTGTTCCAGGGGGCGCCGTAGAGCCCCTGTGCCACGCCCGGGTCCCAGCCTCTGCAGGCTCCTAAAGGGCACAGATTCCAAAATGTGTGCAAATTTTCAAGAGTTTTTGAGTATGTTAGGGACCCCAAAAGCCCCCACAACTTTGACCAAAAATATGAATAATAAACCCTAAATAGCCAACTTCCTGTTGGGCGGAGCCTATGACATGCAGTACGAAAGTTGTTTGGTTTAATGAGATCTACATGTGTACCGAGTTTCATGTGTCTACGTGCAAGTATGTAAGATATATGGCCCTCAGTATTCCAGGGGGCGCTGTAGAGCCCCTGTGCCACGCCCGTGTATCAGTCTCCGCCCGACCCTAATGGCCGCAGGTTCCAATCTGTGTGCCAATTTTCAAGAGTTTTCGAGCATGTTAAGGACCCCAAAAGCGCCCGTAACGTTAGAAAAAAAAAAAAAAATAATAATAATAAAAAATAATCCTAAGGAAAACAATAGGGCTCTCGCCCTCCAGGCTTGAGCCCTAATAATAATTAAAGCTGCAAGCAGCGATGAACGGGCCCTCGCACCCGGGCTCACCGGCAGCGAGTGGCTTTAGTAAATAGGTGAACGGTGAGAAATATGCATTTAAACTCATAAATATATGTAGAATATATCAATGTTTATTCCATATATGTGCCAATCTTTGTGTTGCCAGCAGGTGGCGCTATCATTATAATGGAATATTGACCTTCAGATGTGTTCAGGACAGGACTCTTATCTAACATTTGAAGTTTGGGGAAGATTGAACATTTTATGCCTGAGTTACAACAACTTCTCTTGCTGTGGCGAGACATCAAATTTTGTCTTGGCGTTATGGACACGCCCTTTAACAAAAACTGAAGATCTCAACAATTTAACATTGCACAGACCTTTAGATTAGACTGACCACAAAAAATACATTAATGTCATACTATTTCTAGGAGTAGTTTGTCGCAGCGTAAAACATGTCACTTCCTGTTGCCAGCAGGTGGTGCTATGACTATAACTGAATATGGGCATGTAGATCTGTTAAGGGCAGAAGTCTTATGTAACATGTGAAGTTTGGGGCAGATTGGACATTGTATGTCTGAGTTACAGCAACTTCCTTTTTCATGGCGAAACATCAAAATTTGTCGGGCCGCCATGGACATGCCCTTTAACGAAACCTCAAGATCTTCGCAATTTAACATCGCAAAGGCCTTTAGATTTAACTGACCAAGTTTGGTGTTGATCTGAATAAATCTCTAGGAGGAGTTCCTTAAAGTACAACCCCTGAAAATGGCAAAAACAACGCCAATTTTGCAGAGAAAATTCTAAATAACTGACTTCCTGTTGGGATTCGGATTTCGTACCAAGAGACTTTTTTGTAGGTATTGGTGTGTTACATGTGTATACCGATTTTTATACATGTACGTGAAACATAGCTCGAAGCGCACTCCGTTGAAAGTGTATAGGTGGCGCTATCGAGCCATTTTGCCACACCTGATGGAATATTGGCCTTCAGATGTGTTCAGGCCAGGACTCTTATCACACATGTGAAGTTTGGGGAAGATCGGACATTTTATGTCTGAGTTATAACATCTTTTATTCCCATGGCGAGACATCGAACTTCGTCGCGGCGCCATGAACAAGCCTTTTAACGAAAACTCAAGATCTTCACAATTTAACATCGTACAGGCCTTTAGATTAGACTGACCACAAAAAAGACATTGATGTCATAAAATTTCTAGGAGTAGTTCTTTGCAGCGTAAAATATGACACTTCCTGTTGCCAATAGGTGGCGCTATGAATATAACTAAATATGGGCATGTCAATCTATTCAGTTTCAGAGTCTTATCAACCATGTGAAGTTTGGGGCAGTTTGGTCATTGTATGTCTGAGTTATAGCAACTTCATTTTTCATGGCGAATCATCGAAATTCGCCAGGCCGCCACTGACACGCCCTTCGACGAAAACTCAAAATCTTCGCAATTTAACATCGCAAAGGCCTTTAGATTAGGCATACCAAACTTGGTGTTGATCTGAATAAGTCTGTAGGAGGAGTTCGTTAAAATACAACGCATGGAAAAATGCAAAAATGACACAAAATTTGCTCATAATATTAAAAATAACCGACTTCCTGTTGGGTTTAGAATTTTGTTCTAAGAGACTTTTTTGTAGGTAATGGAGAGTTACACATGTGTACCGATTTTCATACATGTACGTGAAACATAGCTCGAGGCGCACACCGTTGAACGTGTATAGGTGGCGCTGTCGAGCCATTTTGCCACACCCACTTCTGAAACCCATATCAGATGTAAATTTTCGCCAGTTCTGAGGTGTGTGCAAAGTTTCATGACTTTTTGAGTATGTTTTGGCCCTCAAAAATGCGATTCATTTTGGAGAAGTATAATAATAATAAATATAGCTGCAAGCTATCAAGCCGTCAGTGCAACGCCACCCCGGTGGCATCAGGAAAACTGTGCCCACCGGGCATAAGTATTTACAGTAACCCTCTGACAATCAAGTTTAAAGGGATGCGGCAGTTAAAGGGTTAATCCGACCAATCTAGACTTTGAAATCACATACACAGAACAATATATATAACTTTAGTAACACTTTATTTTTATATTTATTTATAGGTGTATTACTGCTTAATAATGACTATTATTAAGGGAAAAGGCTTTGTAATCATGAACTATTTACTAATGCTTAGCTAATGAGTGCAGTTATTATAAAGTGTTACCAATGCATTTACACAAATGCTATTGAGCTTCAAATTTGCATTTGAGCCCATGTGAAAAAGTAGCATAATTTACATATGACTTACAGTTTGTTGTAATAAATATCAAACATTCAAATTAATTGTGCATTATAGCTGTCACCTAGATGAACAATTACAGTTGTTTTTATGACTGTAAGTCATTCTCTTCAAATGCTACTGACGTTAGAAAAGTGTATAACAATATCACATGTAACTTTAGAGACCGGCCCTAAATTTGAGACTCTCGAATGTCCAATGTCAAGACAACTTTATGCCTGTTTTATTTTCTTTAGTTTTCTTTTCTCTGTGCCTGATTGCTGATGTCCTATACCCAGGCATAGATGTCCATCCATCAATTACGAACATTCAGCCGCAAACATGAGGTGTGAGCGGTCGCGAGCACAGATGGGAGAATGGCGCATGTTTTTTTTTTTGTTTTTTTTTTGAGCAACTGGGATGGTGCCCCATCTGGGAGTTGGTGCCCTACGAAAACTGCATACTATGCATATAGGGAGCGGCGGTACTATCTGGAAGATATATTCCTCAAACCATCGTACAAGAGGAGGTGATGCTAATCCTTCAATAATCGCTCAAAAGCTATTCAAGTGTACAGTTTCCTTTTATTGCATCTCGAAATAAATATTTCTGAATTCTGAATCAAACTGGGTTGTGTTTATTCATTTATTTTATAAGACAACCGAGACTTTAATCTATTTTGTAATATATGTGCTTTTAAACCAAGAACAATTTATTTATAGATGTATTACTGCTTAATAATGACTATTATTAAGGGAAAAGGCTTTATAATCATTAACTATTTACTAATGCTTAGCTAATGAGTGCAGTTATTATAAAGTGTTACCAATGCATTTACTAATGTTAACAAATTAGACATTATTTTACAGTGTTACCAAATCCTTAAATAATTTATTAGTGTTTTGTAATGATTTTAATGACCTATAAGCATTTGTGAAATAGTTTTGCTTGCATTGCAGCTTTATCTGTCAGTTGAATAGTTTTACTGTTACATCCATGATATTAATAAATGTCATGTCACGTCACAGGTTGTCATAGGTCAGTATCAAATGAGTTTGAAATTATTATTTGCAACACAAATAAGGATTCTTAGGATGTTTTTAAATCCCTAAAACTGTCAGAAAAGGATAAGGCCTAAGAGATTTCTTAACCTGTAATGAAAGGAAAAAACACCACCATTAGCAACAACAAAAACAATAAACATTGAAAATACTGATTTTTTTACCCCCTGATGATTAAAGAGATGATTAGGTCTCTCTCTCTCTCCCTGTCTCTCTCTCTGCCAGATAGCACCTCCCCTTCCTACAATCCACACACACTGTCAGTCACCAAAAATGCAGTCAGTCACCAACCCCCTCACACTCCCCCTCCCTCTCCCCCTCCCTTCCCTCACACAGACAGAGTGGCCAGAGTGAGATCATGTCAGTTAAGAAGTCTGACAGTTTTTAAATCTTCTGTTGTCCATACAGTGTTGTAAAGTCGTGAAACTATGCATATTTCCTCAGAATGATTTGATATCTGTATGAAAAAATGCTTTGAAATGTTTGGAAGCTGCAATTTAAAAATACAAGCCAATTAATGATTCCCTTTTTAGTTCTGTGTTTGTTTATTTTTATTTTTTTATTTATTTTTTATTTTGGAAGATAACAGCCTTTAATCTCCTCAAAATAAATGTGCATATAAACTATGAACAATTTAATTATAGCTGTATTTATAAAATGCTTACTAAAATATTAATTTTGGGAGAAGGATATATAAAGCATGAACTGGCTATTTACTAATGCTTAGTTAGGAGTGCAACTATTATGAAGTGTTACCAATGCATTTACTAATGTTAACAATTGAGACATTATTTTAAAGTGTTACCAAATCCTTAAATAATTTAAAAGTGTTTTGTTATGATTTCATTAACCTTTAAGCATTTGTAAAATAGTTCTGCTTGCATCAGAGCTTAGTCTTCATCTGTGAGCTGAACAGTTTTACTGTTACATCGTTGAGATTATGTAAATTCAAATAAATGTCATGTCACAGGGTGACAGAGGTCAGTATCAAATGAGTTTGAAATTATTATTTGCAGCTAAAATAAGTATTTTTAGAATTTTTTAAATCCCTGAAACTGTCAGAAAAGCATAAGGCCTAAGATATTTCTTAAGCTGTAATGAAAACAGCACAATTAGCAACAACAACAAAAAAAATTACAATTTAAAATAATATTTTTTTCTTGTGATTAAAGAGATGTTTAAGTCCCTCTCTCTCTCCCTGTCTTGTCTGCCACTCACCTTACACCTCACACCTCTCCCCCACTCACACACACACACACACACACACACACACACACACACACACACACACACACACACACACACACACACAGTCAGCACACATACATTCCTCACACAGAGTGACAGAGTGAGATCAGATGTCTGACAGTTTTTTAATTTTCTTTTAATCATACAGTGCTGTAAAGTCATGAAACTATGCATATTTCCTCAGAATCACTGGTTTTCTAAATGAAAAATGTTTTTTAAAGGTTTGGAAACTGCAATTTAAAAATACAAGACGATTAATGTTTCACTTTTTACTGTTATTTCAAAAAATCACCACGACAAAACCGTTCAAGCTATCCAAAATTCATTCGCAATTTAAGTTCCTCAATGTTTTTCCTTAATGTAGACAAAGTTTGGTGTGTATAGTGTACTTCCCCTGGGAGGAGTATGCATTAATTCACAAAAGAAAATTCCCCAAAATCCATATTCAAGTCAAAATAGCCAACTTCCTGTTGGTCGTAGCTTATGACTGCGAATTAGAAAGTTGTCCGTCTTGATAAGAACAATTTATGTACCAAGTTTGGTGTCTGTAGCTAAAACTAACCCCCCCACTTTTGACAAAAGGTGGCGCTATAGAGTGCCTCTTCCACGCCCTTTTAAAAGCTTTTGCCATGGTCTAGCTATCTTTAATACTGATATCTGTTTCGAGTTTCATGTAAATCTGAGCTAGTTATTTGCCTAAAAATCACCAGAACAGAACATTCAAGTTTGACACGTTGCCATGGCAACACTATATTAGATATAAATATCCCCACGACAGATTTTCTTCGGCTGTGTTTTGTCATTATTCTGATGAAGTTTGAAGCAAATCAAGTAAAAATAAGATGCTGAAATCAAAGCGTTCTGAAAATGATTCACTTCCTGCTGCCAGTTGGTGGCGCTATAACTTTGACTCCTAATAGTCACATATATACGATCGGTATCATACAACGAACAAACCAATTAAGTTTGATCAAATTCAGGAAATGTATGTGGATGTTATTATACATTTCCTGTTTCCCATTTCTCGCCATAATTTCAACGCCTCGCCACGGGCAAACCGTTCGAGATATCAAAAATCCCCTCGCAATTTTTCATCCCCAGTGTCTTGAGATCGTGTTCACCGAGTTTTGTGGTGAACGGGTGGAGTTCCTCAGAGGAGTATATCAAATTCCAGAGCATGTGTTTTTCATAAAACCCTAAATAGCCAACTTCCTGTTGGGCGGAGCTTATGACATGCAGTGTGAAAGTTGTTTGGTTTGATGAGTTATATATATGTACCAAGTTTCATATCTATGCGTGCAAGTATGCATGATATATGGCCCTCGGTACTACAGGGGGCGCTGTAGAGCCCCTGTGCCACGCCCGTGTATCAGACTCTGCCCGGCCCTAATGGCCGCAGGTTCCAAGGTGTGTGCCAATTTTCAAGAGTTTTTGAGCATGTTAAGGACCCCAAAAGCCCCCGAAACCTTAGAAAAAAATTAGAAGAATAAAGAAAAAAAAAAAATTAAAGCTGCAAGCAGCGATGAACGGGCCCTCGCACCCGGGCTCAACGGCAGCGAGTGGCTTTAGTTAATAGGTGAGCGGTGAGAAATATGCGTTTAAACTCATAAATATAAGTAGAATATATCAATGTTTATTCCATATATGTGCCAATCTTCCTGTTGCCAGCAGGTGGCGCTATCATTATAGTGGAATATTGGCCTTCAGATGTGTTCAGGGCAGGACTTTTATCGAACATGTGAGGTTTGGGGAGGATTGGACATTTTATGCCTGAGTTACCACAACATCCTATTTCATGGCGAAACATCGAAATTTGTCAGGCCGCCATGGACACGCCCTTTAACGAAACCTCAAGATCTTCGCAATTTAAGATCGCAAAAGGCTTTAGATTACACTGACCAAGTTTGGTGTTGATCTGAATAAATCTCTAGGAGGAGTTTGTTAAAGTCCAACCCCTGAAAATGGCCAAAACAACACTAATTTTGCAGAGAAAATTCTAAATAACTGACTTCCTGTTGGGATTCAGATTTCGTACCAAGAGACTTTTTCGTAGATATTGGTGTATTACATGTGTGTACCGATTTTTGTACATGTACGTGAAACATAGCTCGAGGCGCACTCCGTTTAAAGTGTATACGCACTCCGTTGAAAGTTTATAGGTGGCGCTATCGAGCCATTTTGCCACACTCGATGGAATATTGGCCTTCAGATCTGTTTATGCCAGGACCCTTATAACACAAGTGAAGTTTGGGCAAGATCGGACATTTTATGCCTGAGTTATAACATCTTTTATTCCCATGGCGAGACATCGAACTTCGTCGCGGCGCCATGAACAAGCCTTTTAACGAAAACTCAAGATCTTCACAACCGAACTTCGCACAGGCCTTTAGATTAGACTGACCACAAAAAAGACATTGATGGCATAAAATTTCTAGGAGTAGTTCATCGCAGCGTAAAATATGTCACTTCCTGTTGCCAATAGGTGGCGCTATGACTATAACTGAATATGGGCATGTCAATCTGTTCAGGTTCGGAGTCTCATCAAACATGTGAAGTTTGGGGCAGATTGGACATTGTATGTGTGAGTTATAGCAACTTCATTTTTCATGGCGAATCATCGAAATTCGCCAGGCCGCCACAGACACGCCCTTCAACAAAAACTCAAGATCTTCGCAATTTAACATCGCAAAGGCCTTTAGATTAGGCATACCAAATTTGGTGTTGATTTGAAGAACTCTCTAGGAGGAGTTCGTTAAAATACAACACAAGGAAATTACCAAATTTAAACAAAATATGCTCATAATATTAAAAATAACCGACTTCCTGCTGGGTTTAGAATTTCGCTCCAAGAGTCTTTTTTGTAGGTATTGGTGTGTTACATATATGTGCCAATTTTCGTGCATGTACGTGAAACATAGCTGGAAGGCTGTCGATTTTCTTGGTATAGGTGGCGCTGTCGAGCCATTTTGCCACACCCTCTTCTGAATCCTATATCAGATGAAAATTTTCACCAGGTTTGACACGTGTGCAAAGTTTCATGACTTTTTGAGCATGTTAAAGCCCTCAAAAATGCGATTCATTCGGGAGAAGAAGAAGAATAATAATAATAATAAATATAGCTGCAAGCAGCGATGGCGGGCTCAAGCCACCAGTGCCATCGCCACCCCGGTGGCATCAGGTAAACTGTGCCCAGCGGGCACATGCATTCACAATATCCCTCTGGCAGTGAGGTTTTAAAGGATGTGGCAGTTAAATGGTTAATCCGAATCATCTAGACTTTAAAATCACATTGACAGAACAATATATATATATATATATATATATATATATATATATAACTTTAGTAACACTTTACAATAAGATTCCATTCATAAACATTATGTTAACATGAACAATATTTATATAGCATTCATTCATGTCAGTTAATATTCCAAACTTAAACATTAAAACATTGTTTTATTGTGATTTTTTTCCAAGCACATTTTACCAATTCCAAACCATATCAATCTTAATAACTACCATTATTTTTTTATTTAATCATTTATGAGTGCTATACAATAGTCCAGGAAAGCTGGAAGAGAAAAACAGGTCAAGAAGAACTGACAAAAAGAATTGCTAAATAATTAGGAAATAATGTGAAGATTAATTTTTAGTCAATTCTGCAAGACAGACTTTCAGGAAAGGAGGTGGAATAAAAATGAGCTCCTAAATCTTAATCCCAGATTCTGGAAGATATATTCCTCAAACCATCGGACAAGAGAAGGTGGTGCTGGTCCTTCACGAGTCACTCTAATCTGTTCATAAAGCCTATATATAAAGACTTAATATATAGTATTTCACAATACTTCATGGTATTCTAATTAAATCATTTTTTGGAATCTTAAGTCTCTCAGAGCCTGACACCGAGTAATTCTGGAGACTCCAGGAAAGAGGCAGTTCTGTAAAATGTTGGCGCTGGAGACTAAATGCTCCCTGATAGTTTCACACCTAATTCACTTAACACACACACACACACATTACCCACAGTGACAGAGGGACAGAGTGACATCAGATGTATGATAGTTTTTTAATTTTCTATCATCCATATAGTGTTGTATAGTCATGAAACTATTGTCATGAGACCAGTCATTCTGAGGAAATATGCCTCAGAATGACTTGTCTTTTATGTGTACATTTTTTTTTTAAGTGTTTAGAAGCTGCACTTTAAAAAAATAAAAAGACATTTACTGGTTCCTTTTTTACTATTATTTCAAAAAATCACCACGACAAAACCATTCAAGCTATCCAAAATTCATTCACACCTGTTCTGTAAGATTAATTCTTTAAACAGTGGTAAAAGAGGATGTGGTGCTGAACCTTCAAGAGTCACTCAAAACGTATCTGTCCATAAAGCCTATAAAGAATCATTCTTAATATAAAGTTCACAATACTTCAGCCTGTTATTCTAATTAAGTGAGGGTCATTTTATCAGTAAAATTCCTAAAATACATATTATTTTATTTGAAAGATTTCTATAAAATTATTTAAATCATACTCGTTTCTACAATAATTATTTAAAAGTAATCCTATAGCTCCCTCTGGTGGCCATTATAGGTACTAAGAATTGCAAGCTTGATTTATAAGTTATGATAGTTTTAATTTTATGCTGGCTCTTGAAAATGATAAAGCTATGAAACTTACTGTGCTTCCTTCAAATGAGGACTTCTACTTATATAAAAAATTATGAAGAGTTAGAATGAAAAATTTTAAAGATATAGTAAAATAACTATTGTATTTTTTATGTTACTTTAATAAATCTCTATGGCAACACCATTTAAGCTATCCTAAACCCATTCACAATTTAACATCTCAGTATATTGGCATCATGTTGAAAAAGGAGTATGGAGTAGTATGAGGAGGAGTATGAATTCATTTACAGGCTGATTTTATCATAAATCCACAATAAAATTTCTGAGTTCTGTATCAATCTGTGTTGTTGTTTGTTTATTTTTATCTTTTATTTTTCATAGGAAGATAACTGACCCTTTACTCTCCTTTTTAATAAATGTGCTTATAAACCAAGGACAAGCTATTTATAGCTGTATTTATAAACTGCTTACTACTGACTATTAATATTGGGACAAGGCTTTATAAAGCATGAACTGACTATTTACTAATGAGTGCAGTTATTATAAAGTGTTATCAATGAATTTGCTAATGTTAACAAATTAGACATTATTTTACAGTGTTATCAAATCCCTTAAATGACTCATAAGCATTTGTGAAAGTTCTGCTTGCATTACAGCTTAGTATTGATCTGTGAGCTGAACAGATTTACTGTTACATCTATGAGATTATGTAAATTCAAATAAATATAATGTCACAGGATGTCATAGGTCAGTATCAAATGAGTTTGAAATTATTATTTGCAGCACAAATAAGTTTTTTTTAGGATTTTTAAAAATCCCTAAAACTGACAGAAAAAGGTTAAGGCCTAAGCTATTTCTATGTGAGTGGCTAAATTTATTTTTGTTTTCATAATTGTAATACACAAACTATGAAATTATACAAAATGTATAAAAAGGTAAATAAATAAATACGCACACATTAAAAAAGCAGCCAAGTCGAATGAGTTTCCTTTTTTATATAGATTAAAATTGAAGACAGAAGCAAGTGGTAAATGTGGTCACTTTAATATTCAAATCCAGTAGATCCAGTTTATGTTCACGTGGCTGTTTTCGTTTATATTCGCCAAGCTATTATGTATTTTGAAATAATCTTGTCCGTGATGTGTTCGTTCGTACGACGAAAGACAGAAACCTGCAGCTCAAGAGATATATGTTATTCTGCCAGTCGCGCTTTCAAATAGTCTTGCACACTTAAACTGGTCACAAACACCTGCATTTACCTCTTGTTGTGTTACAGTGGGTTTATTGTGTGCATTTGTGGTAATATTTTATTTAAAAAAGCTCTTAAACAAGAATAAATTCGTTTGTTTTGAGCTCGACACTGTACGCGCTGATCGGAGCGGTGATTTCAGATAGGCAGCCACAAATATTTCATTTTCACACAAACAGTTCAAAAACATCTGAATTTAGCTCTTGGTGTGTTCTAATTGGTTGATTGTGTGATATCGCTGTAATAATTTATTTTTAAAAGCTTTAAAACAGGAATAAATTCGTTTTCTCTGAGCTCTTTACTCCAGACGCTCGTGATCACAGCGGTGATTCATCTCTCCTATTTCTCACGTATCTCTGGGCCAGAAATAATTTATCCATGAGCCCTGAACCGGTAATAATCAGATATGTTGGTTTAGCTTGTCAGTGTGAATTAAATCTAAGTATTTATTTGTATTTTTAACCGATTTAAAAGTGAAAGTAAAAGTTCGGGAATTGAACCTGTAGGGGCGCAATTTCTCTCAGACAATGGAAGTCTGAAGCACATATACTCAAACAGAGGGACAGAGTGAGATGAGATGTCTGACAGTTTTTTAATTTTCTGTTATCCATACAGTGTTGTAAAGTCGTTAAACTATGCATATTTCCTCAGAATGACTTTTTCATCTGTATGAAAAAATTCTTTGACGTGTTTGGAAGCTGCAATTTAAAAATACAATAATGATTCCCTTTGTAAGGTCATTTCAAAAAATCACCACGGCAAAACCATTCAAGCTATCCAAATCCATTCACAATTTAAGTTCCTATCAGAAATACTGATGTGTGTTCAGAGTTTTTGTGAAAATTCTAAGTATGTTATTTGCCTCAAAATCACCTGAGAAGTATTCCAGTTTGACATGTTGCCACGCCAACAATTTTTTAGATATCAATATCCCCCTTGCAGATTTATATCGGCTGTGTTTAACATTATTCTGATGAAGTTTGAAGCAAATCGAGTAATAATAAGATGCTGAATTCAAAATCATTTTGAAAATGACACACTTCCTTCTGCCAGTTGGTGGCGCTATAACTTTGACTCCTAATAGTCACATATATTGCGATCGACATCATACAACGAATAATCTGATGAAGTTTGATTAAAATCAGGAAATGTATGTGGACGGTATTAGACACTTCCTGTTCTTCATTTCTCGCCATTATT